>NW_026708916.1:0-15000 GCF_902713425.1 Acipenser ruthenus
CCACAAAAAACGAAGAATGCACAATTTTCTCTGTAATAACTTAAAACTGACAAAAGTAATTGGCATCCGCCATTGTTTATTCCATATTTAATAGAAATCAGACTTTGCTTTTGATTTTTTATTCAACATAATATTGTAAATAAGAAAACAAATGAAAATGGCATGGACAAAAATGATGGGACCGCTAACCTAATATTTTGTTGCACAACCTTTAGAGGCAATCACTGCAATCAAACGTTTTCTGTAGCTCTCAATGAGACTTCTGCACCTGTTAACAGGTAGTTTGGCCCACTCTTCCTGAGCAAACTGCCCCAGCTGTCTCAGGTTTGATGGGTGCCTTCTCCAGACTGCAAGTTTCAGCTCTTTCCATAGATGTTCGATAGGATTCAGATCAGGACTCATAGAAGGCCACTTCAGAATAGTCCAATGTTTTGTTCTTATCCATTCTTGGGTGCTTTTAGCTGTGTGTTTTGGGTCATTATCCTGTTGGAGGACCCATGACCTGCGACTGAGACAGAGCTTTCTGACACTGGGCAGTACGTTTCGCTCCAGAATGCCTTAATAGTCTTGAGATTTCATTGTGCCCTGCACAGATTCAAGGCACCCTGTGCCAGGCGCAGCAAAGCAGCCCCAAAACATAACCGAGCCTCCTCCATGTTTCACTGTAGGTATGGTGTTCTTTTCTTTGAAAGCTTCATTTTTTCGTCTGTGAACATAGAGCTGATGTGACTTGCCAAAAAGCTCCAGTTTTGACTCATCTGTCCAAAGGACATTCTCCCAGAAGGATTGTGGCTTGTCAATATGCATTTTAGCAAATTCCAGTCTGGCTTTTTTATGTTTTTCTTTCAAAAGTGGAGTCCTCCTGGGTCTTCTTCCATGGAGCCCACTTTCGCTCAAAAAGCGACGGATGGTGCGATCAGAAACTGACGTACCTTCACCTTGGAGTTCAGCTTGTATCTCTTTGGCAGTTATCCTTGGTTCTTTTTCTACCATTCGCACTATCCTTCTGTTCACTCTGGGGTCGATTTTCCTCTTGCGGCCGCTCCCAGGGAGGTTGGCTACAGTTCCATGGACCTTAAACTTCTTAATAATATTTGCAACTGTTGTCACAGGAACATCAAGCTGCTTGGAGATGGTCTTGTAGCCTTTACCTTTACCATGCTCGTCTATTATTTTCTTTCTGATCTCCTCAGACAACTCTCTCCTTTGCTTTCTCTGGTCCATGTTCAGTGTGGTGCACACAATGGTACCAAACAGCACAGTGACTACTTTTCTCCATTTAAATAGGCTGAATGACTGATTACAAGATTGGAGACATGTGTGATACTAATTAAGGAAACTAATTAGTTTGAAATATCTCTATAATCCAATTATTTATTTATTTTCTAAGGGGTACCAACAAATGTGTCCAGGCCATTTTAGAATATCTTTGTAGAATAAGCAATAATTCATCTCTTTTCACAGCTTCTTTGCTTTATTCTATGACATACCAAAGGCATGCAAGTATACATGATAAAATAGCTTTTAATTTCATCACTTTTCAGGAGGAATGAAGCATTATTTCAATGAGCTGTAAGGGTACCAACAAATTTGAGCACGTCTGTATATATATATATATATATATATATTTGTATGTGTTTTTTATCATGTAAAGCGCTATACAAAACTAAAGATTGATTGATTGATTGATTGATTGATATGGAGGCAGTTTGCAGTTGTTTGCTATCACACACAGCATACAGTTATGTGCTGCTTCCCATTTCCAGTCATCATTACTCACACCTGTTTTTCTCCCAATTTGTGAACTGTGGTATTGCTTGGCATGTCGAAAATTATGGGGGTCTGATCAGAAACATTTGTTAGAAACACTGAAGTAGTAAAAACATATCTTTTTAAATTCCTCAGGAAGCTAATGATGCTTCTTTGAAAATGGCTGCCTGCATGTCATGGATGATTCGAGATCGGGCAGGGACGTCTTTGTTCGCCTTTTCTCGTCAGTCAGTCACTTTGCTGTTTATGTACTCGGGTAGTCGCGTCTTTTGTTGGTGATTTTTAATACACACATCACTACTGTACTCTAATTTAAGACGCAGGATATTTTTGAGAAGCAAAATAATGGTTAAAGTGCATCTTAAAATGAAGGAATATGGTAGTTAACTGTCAAAACTGCAACTTTTGTTTACATGTATATGTCCATATAAAAATGTAAATGTTATCCGCAAACCACAAATCCATGTTAGTGCACAGGCAGTGTAGTGGTCAATTATTATTATTATTATTATTATTATTATTATTATTATTATTATTATTATTATTTATTTTTTTCTTAAGGTCCATGCCACATTACTCATGGTTGAAGGACTCAAGATGGCAGAGAACCAAGAGATGGCTGAGAAAATGGATGGGCAGAAACCCTTGGATCCTTCCCCACTCTTGGAATATGGTAATTAAATCAGGAAGTACTTCACTATATACTGCTGAATATCACATTATGGGGACTCTCTCTACCTTTGGGAGACATATAACATGCCCCTACAAAGTGATTTCATGTGTTTCACATCTACTGTTACCGTGCATGTGATTCTCTTCTTTCAGAAACTTCGGAACAAGAGTCTTATTCAGACAGGGGCCAGCTAGGTGGGAGACTTCAAGGGGTGGCTGAGATAGAGAATCCCCTCAATGGGATCGGGACTAAAGTAACAAGAGGTATGTTCACAACTGAAGGAGGACAGGAAGGGCCTCACAATGATGGACAACCAGAAGACATTCAGAACAAGGGACAGCTGGATTGGCTTGAAAGTTGCTGCCTAAACAACCCAGGTAGATACAGTTTGAGGCATTTACTTGTGTGTTCATCTCTAATGCAGACAAAAGCCACCAAATGTACATTGCTGTGCAAAAGTCTTAGACACATTCTCGAGTTACAATATCTCAAAATAAACTATACTTGAGCAGCTAATATGAAGTGTTGTAGTAGCTAACCCATCACATTTATCCAGCTCTTTCCATAGATGTTTGATAGGATTCAGATCAGGACTCATAGAAGGCCACTTCAGAATAGTCCAATGTTTTGTTCTTATCTATTCTTGGGTGCTTTTAGCTGTGTGTTTTGGGTCATTATCCTGTTGGAGGACCCATGACCTGCGACTGAGACAGAGCTTTCTGACACTGGGCAGTATGTTTCGCTCCAGAATGCCTTGATAGTCTTGAGATTTCATTGTGCCCTGCACAGATTCAAGGCACCCTGTGCCAGGCGCAGCAAAGCAGCCCCAAAACATAACCGAGCCTCCTCCATGTTTCACTGTAGGTATGGTTCTCAACGGGGGGGGGGGGGGGATGTATTTTTATTTGATATAAAATGTATACATGACATGGTAGTATTAAATCAGGTTGATTCTATGGTAGTATAACCCGCCCCCCCCCCCCCTCCAGAAAAAAGAAATAAAATTGTGCAAAATGTCTAAGACTTTTTCACAGCAGTGTATATCTCCACAAGTCACTCCATTAATTATCAGTCTCGGAGCCTGTCGCTACTGGAGAGAAATATTGTTTTTGATAAGTCTCTACCTTTGGGAGACATATAATATGTCCCCACAAGGTGATTTCATGTTAAATCAGAAAGGGCGCTACAATATACTGTTGAATGTCACATTATGGGGACTGTCTCCCAAAGGTCTATGTCCACGTCAGCCAGTTAATATTTTCAGTGTTGGGTGGCATCTTGATATGACATTTAAATGGCTTTTCTTTAAGCATCCACGTGAGGGAAGCTTGTATGTTTTTTGTAAATCTGCAGACATTACCAGCCTCATCACACCTATAACTGCTTTGATCTTCTGAACTGATCGCAATGTTGAATTTATATTCTCTGCATTGTGGAAACTCCTCTAGAAAAATCTAACTACTGGTCACGTTGATCTGTGACCTAAGATGGCTGCCAAATTGCGGTCATGCGACGTTCGTTTCTGGAAAATAAAGACCAAACGCTTTGAGATATTGGCTTCATATTCTTCTATTTTTTATGTGTGCTTTATTTTGTTTCTTAATAAATAATTCAGTACTTTGCCAAGACATGAGTTGCATCACAGGCTGATAAGTTATAAAAGTAGTGATATTTGAATTGAACCCTTTTAGGACGAAGCGTTTTTTAGTGGGATGGTCCCCCAAGACTAAGGTTTTTTTTTTTTGGCTGTTCTTTATTCTCTTCCTATAAAAAAAATCACTTTTTTTTTTTTTACTGTGAGAATTCATTTCTTTTGATTTGCATTTTAAGTCCTTGTGATCTAAAATGCAATGTCAAGCACAGCATCCCATGTCAAGCACAGAATCCTTCATTTTTCCAATGCTTAATGATAAGGTAAGGTTTCTTATTTGTTCATTAGAAATTAAGAACCATTACCAATGATAGTTGACACATGCTTTGCGATATCTTCAAATTTGGTACACTACTGTATTATAACATTCTGTTGGACAAGGGTCATTATCTGTGTCATTATTATTATTTCTTAGCAGACGCCCTTATCCAGGGCGACTTACAGTCGTAAACAAAAATACATTTCAAGAATCACAGTACAAGTATTAATACAATTAAGAGCAAGATAAAATACAATTATTTCGGAACCTTTACTAACATCTCAGAATCCACAAGATAATAGTGCCTAATTTTTCTCCTCACTGTGAGACAGAGCTTGCACCACCACCTTGCGCTTGTTTGAAAAATATATACAGCTCTGGAAAAAATTAAGAGACCACTGCAAAATTATCAGTTTCTCTGGTTTTACTATTTATAGGTATGTGTTTGGGTAAAATGAACATTTTTGTTTTATTCTATAAACTACTGACAACATTTCTCCCAAATTCCAAATAAAAATATTGTCATTTAGAGCATTTATTTGCAGAAAATGACAACTGGTCAAAATAACAAAAAAGATGCAGTGTTGTCAGACCTCGAATAATGCAAAGAAAATAAGTTCATATTCATTTTTAAAACACCACAATACTAATGTTTTAACTTAGGAAGAGTTCAGAAATCAATATTTGGTGGAATAACCCTGATTTTCAAGCATAGCTTTCATGCGTCTTGGCATGCTCTCCACCAGTCTTTCACATTGATGTTGGGTGACTTTATGCCACTCCTGGCGCAAAAATTCAAGCAGCTCGGCTTTGTTTGATGGCTTGTGACCATCCATCTTCCTCTTGATCACATTCCAGAGGTTTTCAATGGGGTTCAGGTCTGGAGATTGGGCTGGCCATGACAGGGTCTTGATCTGGTGGTCCTCCATCCACACCTTGATTGACCTGGCTGTGTGGCATGGAGCATTGTCCTGCTGGAAAAACCAATCCTCAGAGTTGGGGAACATTGTCAGAGCAGAAGGAAGCAAGTTTTCTTCCAGGACAACCTTGTACTTGGCTTGCTTCATGCCAAAGCTACCCGATTCCAGCCTTGCTGAAGCACCCCCAGATCATCACCGATCCTCCACCACATTTCACAGTGGGTGCGAGACACTGTGGCTTGTAGGCCTCTCCAGGTCTCCGTCTAACCATTAGACGACCAGGTGTTGGGCAAAGCTGAAAATTGGACTCATCTGGGGGTGCTTCAGCAAGGCTGGAATCGGGCAGATTTGTCTTTGTGAAGGACGCATGAATCAAGCCAAGTACAAGGTTGTCCTGGAAGAAAACTTGCTTCCTTCTGCTCTGACAATGTTCCCCAACTCTGAGGATTGGTTTTTCCAGCAGGACAATGCTCCATGCCACACAGCCAGGTCAATTAAGGGGACAGTGGAAAAGAAAATCCAAAAGGTGTTGTTAGCGGACGATTGTTACAGTACAGGGATGGTGGTGGTGAAAAACTGAAATTTCCGGTCAGTATGAAAGAGATACTGTTGTGCATATGCATTTATAAGGCATTTCGGGCACTTAAGATGCAATGCGACAAGCGAAACTGTGCAGTGATGCGTCAAAATGAATAGAACCTATACTTTTGATAAGTATCTTTCACACGACAAGCTACGCAGGAACGGTACCAGGGCAGCACTGGACTGACGAGAAATAAATAGGATTGAATCCGATTTTTTGCGATTTGACGCACGTCAACTAGGGCATTGAGCAATCGGAGAACAGCTTCAATGCACGTGGTCCAGCAGGGTGAAGCAGTTTCCAAAATGACGGAGGAAAAATACTTGTCGTTGAAAAACTACCCAGAGCTTTATGACAAAGGCCATCACAATTATAAAGATACAGATTTGAAAGGGAATATATGGGAGTCCATTTCGAAAGAACTGGATAAGCCTGGTATGTGTGATTTATTGCCATATGTGTTGAAATACCATCAGAGAAGACACTCATAATTTCCACATCATGTTGATAAGTAGTACCAGTCTTGATCATAGTTCTGTCAATAGCAATTTTGAACAGTTGTATAGATCTGGCAATTTTCAAACCTATCGCTGCTGGTTTGTGTGGTCATGTCGCTGCGAAAGGTCTCGTCGGGAGTCGTTGCCAATTAAAAAATCACTTTGTGTCTGGTGTGTGGAGACCTTTACTCATCCACTTTTTAATATGTCTTATGTAGACATTGATTTAATTTATATGTCAATTATAAAACCATGGCAGCCACTAAGCCAAGTCAGTTTTCCCCATTTACTATTTTTTTTTTATTTTTTTATTTAACAATAAAACAAACTGGTGATTTTATTGTTTTAAATGAATCCCAACTTTGGTGTTTGTGAAATAGACACAGATTCCAGGTGCAGGGAAAATGGTAGAAATAATATAATATCCCCTGTCAGATTTTGTTTTAAAACAACCCCCAATACATGTACTTGAACCAAATTTATTTTTCATACATTTATATATAAAAAATATTAACTTCATAAATTAATTTAATGTATAGAGTTATATGATGAAAATGCAGATTAAAGTATTGTTTTTTCTATATGGTCTCATTGTTCCGGGGATTGCTAAGCATACTAATGAAATCAAGTTATATAGCCCACTATTGTGTGCAAGTGGATCTTTCAAACTGGAGGACACAGAGATTGCTACATCAATCAATCTTGCTACAGTCCGCCACTGATGAAGTAACTTCATAATTGTATTTGTTATCTTGTGCAGGATGAAAGTATACAAGATGGGCCAAAGTAGATGAAGACCAAGTGCTTATCTATTTCAAGCCTTACAAGGTGAAAGCAGAAAACAAATGCCAGGTGAGATTGTAATGATTGTAATGGTGCCATACATATATTGAATATTTAGTTTTCTTATACATTCTGTCTGAGTCCGTTCAAAGTAAACACTCCCCGCCCCCAATAGCATAATCCTTTGGCATTTTACTATATTTTTAGTTTCTTTATTGGGGGTGGGGTGTTTGGGTATCCATATGAATTTTCCTGACAATTGGATAAGTTTGACGTAGGTGTGACATAGGGTCAGATGTAGAGGTGGGATGCTAAGAAATTCTCATGGTATGATAACTATCAGAAAAAATACCACGATTATCATATAATTATATTGCAGTGTAATTTTTTATATAAAATATTCAACTGGTTTTCAAATATGCAGATTAACACAAATCCACACACCTGTACTTTATTGGGTACCAGTATCTTTGCCTTCAGTCAGATTTATCAAGGTATTTGCATCAAAATGGGATTTACATCCTTTTTTTGTGAAGAAAACAATGTGTTAATATTGCTAGTAACAAACAATAATTTAGGCATACAGTACTTTTGAGTCTTTTAAAAGCCCTTTCACAAATGGTCGTTTGGTGCATGCTGAAGTACGGTTCAGTTCATTTGCAGGCATAAATGAAACATCCAAAACAAACTGATTCACCCCAGAATTTGCACCAAACCAATCGGCCTGAGACTACTTGTAAATACACAGATATACTGTATATGGTGCAAACTGTATTTGTGTAAAGACCATCATAAATATGCCCTGTTTCTTACATGCGGCTACTTTTTTATGTAAAGCAAACACCTTTGTATAATGGAACAGTCCAGGGATTATGGCTAGTCTGTAAATGTTATTGTGTTTTTGTTTGTTGTTTTTTTTTTTTTTTTTTATATAAAATGTTAATTATTGTATCATTTAACAACTGGAATAATGGCTGGTTCAGTGTGTACTACCAGGGAATAATACCATAGAGAGGTTTTGGGGAGAGAGTTTTGGGGACAGGAACCATTCAGATGGTATTACCCCTGGTAATACACACTAAACCAGCTATTGTTTATTGTAATATATGGATTTGAGTCTGAACAATATGTGTCTTCCCTTTCGGGTCTGCGTGGTGGATAGACTGAAATGCCAGCTCTGCACAAGCCACACTTTGAGCTCAAGCTGATGTGTTGAAGTGATAATACCATCGTTCAGAGCCCAGCGAAAATATTACCATTTGGGTATTACAAGATTTTTTTTCTATGACGCACAGTAGTATTCTTTAGGTCTATCCATGTATTTCAATAGATTAACCTATATTAATATAAAAACATAAGAACATAAGAAAGTTTACAAACGAGAGGAGGCCATTCAGCCCATCTTGCTCGTTTGATTGTTAGTAGCTTATTGATCACAAAATCTCATCAAGCAGCTTCTTAAAGGATCCCAGGGTGTCAGCTTCAACAACATTACTGGGGAGTTGGTTCCAGACCCTCACAATTCTCTGTGTAAAAAAGTGCCTCCTATTTTCTGTTCTGAATGCCCCTTTATCTAATCTCCATGTGTGACCCCTGGTCCTTGTTTCTTTTTTCAGGTCAAAAAAGTCCCCTGGGTCGACATTGTCTATATCTTTTAGGATTTTGAATGTTTGAATCAGATCGCCGCGTAGTCTTCTTTGTTCAAGACTGAATAGATTCAATTCTTTTAGCCTGTCTGCATACGACATGCCTTTTAAACCCAGGATAATTCTGGTTGCTATTCTTTGTACTCTTTCTAGAGCAGCAATATCCTTTTTGTAACGAGGTGACCAGAACTGAACACAATATTCTAGGTGAGGTCTTACTAATGCATTGTAAAGTTTTAACATTACTACCCTTGATTTAAATTCAACACTTCTCACAATATATCCGAGCATCTTGTTGGCCTTTTTTATAGCTTTCTGAGTCAACATAAACTCCTAGGTCTTTTTCATAGTTCCCTTCTTCAATTTCAGTATCTCCCATATGATATTTATAATGCACATTTTTATTGCCTGCATGCAAAACTTTACACTTTTCTCTATTAAATGTCATTTGCCATGTGTCTGCCCAGTTCTGAATGCTGTCTAGATCATTTTGAATGACCTTTGCTGCTGCAACATTGTTTGCCACTCCTCCTATTTTTGTGTCGTCTGCAAATTTAACACGTTTGCTTACTATACCAGAATCTAAATCATTAATGTAGATTAGGAATAGCAGAGGGCCTAATACTGATCCCTGTGGTACACCACTGGTTACCTCACTCCATTTTGTATTATAGGTAAAAAAGAGATGGAGGATTTTTTGTTCCAGCACTCAAATATAAGGCATGATTGGACAACTGTCAAAGTGAAGATATTCAACGAGAAGAGCAAGATACAAAAGCTTTCACAGAGACGTCTGGCCAACCTCCAGGAGTGACACTGGGAATAATTACTCTCATTATTTCATGATGTTTGTAATTAAACCTTATAACTGTAATTGTAATCGTGACTGCAATGGTGCTAAAATACAATAATGTGGATGGATATTGAATTGAGTCTACTAAAGGCTGTCATTCATACCTGAATTCATTGTATGAGGGACGTTCTAAATGTTTTTAAAACACATACACTAATGGGAACCACTAATTTTCAGCTTAGCCACCGCCTTTAAGAATGCACTTTTCATATAGTTTTTTTTCTGTGAAGTTTTTGCTCGATTTGTATAATTTTGCGCACGACTACTGGCCACGATTGCCTCAGGTGGATACACTAAGAACTTAAGCCTTTATATACCTGAAATATGTCATTAGCATTTCTGATTGGATTACCTTAACCCTTTGCGGTCCTATGTCGGACCTGGTCTGACATCGCAATTTTCCCTTTCCGGTCCAATGTCGGACCCTGTCCGACATCATCAAAAAGACACAAAAAACAGGTCTCTAGTCTTTTTTCTCCGGAAAAAGCCGAGAAAACTATTCAATGGCCGAGTGAGACCGATAGGAGCCGAGAGAAGCCGGAAAAAAAAAAAATAGTGGGTGTATCTCATGAATACTGATAGACCCGACACTACATAGATAACACGGACATACACAAACAAGATAGCTGCTTCCGCATCCAGCGCTCAGAGAATATCACAGACATTTGCAGAGCTTTTTGAGATGTTATAGTAATAAAATAATGACTTGGATCGCATTACTGAGGTGTTTGCTGGAGATGCAGTACTGAGTGTCCTGTTGTTTTGAAGTGTCTTTTAAACCTGTTTTACTGTGAAAAAAAATACTTTTAAACAGCGCGTCTAAAATAAACTGCGTGTGTGAAAATAAATTGGACCTGACACGCACTTAATAAATGAACTGCAAAGGGTTAATATTTCACACAGCTACTATATTTCCAGTAACAAACATTAACTGATTTGGAGACTCCTGGTGACATGAAGTTGTAAATGCACACCATTTATTTATATATCATTTTTCATTTTCGTTTTACATTTTAATTAACATAAGTAAGATAAGTTAAATGTTTTAAACTCACCGATATCACCAAGATGTGGCTGGATCGGTCTAAGAAAACAGTTTGGTATGGTGGGCAATCGTTTTCTCGTTTCTTTTCTTTCCTGTTGGTTTGTCCTCTGCAGAGTGGGTGTCCCTCTTTAATCCTTTAAACTCTGCATATTTCTCAGCTTGGAAAGTGTCAATGTTGGGGCCGTTAATTGAAACAAACAGCATGCTGTTCAGTGTGCTTACATGCATTCGGCTTCTCTGGTCGGTCAGAATAAGGTTCATCACACTAAAGCCACGTTCACATTCAGCAGTGGACCACAGGAATTACACCTACTGTGGTTACCAGTTTGTTCAGGTTATCCCCCATGCGCTGAGTATCTTTGTGCTCTCTGAATTCCTTTATAGTTAGAGGTCGTGAAACGTTGAATTTTAAAGTTTTGCACAGATTCATAACTTTATCGTCCCCAAACAAAATTCTTGCATCCTCTTCTACAGGCCATGATGTGGGGTTGAGTACGGCTGCCTCCTCCAGGACCCCTTTATCATCAAATCTTCTTTCGATGTTGTCAAATAAAGCTTGTATGAACTGCGTGCGGAAACCTCTGTATTTCATTTGTTGAGCGTCAGATGGCTGTGTGATTGGAACCCCTTTAAATGCACCGGCTCTTGAGAACTCGTTGTTCATTGTGCTGGTATTTATTCAATCTCTGTCCTTCATAGCACGTAGAGCTTTTAATGCAACATCAATCTCCGGCTTGACAGTGATGACAGTGGAATTCCTATTTTGAAGAAACAGGGATAGCGCTTTTAGCGTCTCGAGTGCATCTTTCATTGTTGCTACTTCCATTACAAACAGCCAGTTTGTCATCTTCCCCAGTAGACCACCACATTCTGCTTTGTCCTGTGAAGAACGTGAGATGTCTGTTGAACCATTTCTAAAAAATGTAACAAGGGCAGGGTAACTTTCCCATAAAGCAGTCACCGATGTGCAGGAAGATGACGGCCAACGGACGTCAGAAACTCGACCAACCTTGTGTATATGTACACAGAGCTCAGCAGCCACAGCTTCAAGTTGCCTCTGGTTCTTGGGACTTAGTGAAAAAAATGAATACAGTGAATCGATTAATAGCTGAAAATGACTTGCTTCCTTTACTGTTCGAACAGCGTCATGAACAGCAAGCTCCAGTTTGTGGTTCATGCAGTGAATCTCGATTAGATTGTTGTTGATCTGTTCTCGCAGAATTGATGCTGCCCCTTTGTATTTCCCCAGCATCGATGCTGCTCCATCAGTTGCAAAACCCAGCAGACGCTCTCGAAGTATGTCTGCAGTGATGCCATACTGATTGAGGCTGGAAAGCAACTCATCTGCAATGCCAGCACCTGTCCCCGACTTTAGCGGCACAATGTTAAAAAAATAGTTGCCTAAAATAATATAATTGTATGTAAAAATAATGTGATATGTTGTAACAATTGTAAGTTGCCCTGGATAAGGGTGTCTGCTAAGAAATAAATAATAATAATAATAATCAATTACATACTTTGCAAGTTGTGCAGCCATTTTGTCTGCTACAAACGAGAGCATATTACAACCTGCATGGTCGGAATGCAGCATGTTCCCAGTATCCAATCCATTAAGCTGCTGTAGCTGCAAAATGTTTGGATGCATCTTAAACGTTTTCTTTACAAATCATGTAGGCTGTTATCATTATGCTCGTCGTTTTTTCCGATCACTGCAGTGCTGTTTTCAGCAGCTTTCTCTATGGCCTGCTTTTGTCTGGCTTGCGCTATGTGTTCACATTTCATATGAGACTTGCATTTACCGTGTTCACTTATTTTGTCATTTAGTTTTTTGGCTGATGTTGCAGTTGTGCCATTCATAAAGGCCTGGTCAATTCCAGGTCGTTCTTTTATATGGGTTCCCAGATCACGAATTGCTGAACAAACCGAGCAAATGACTGAACCGCTGGGATTAGCCTTTAGCCAAGCGCGATTAGCCTTCCATTTTTTGAAGCGAGCCTGCCCTACACAGCCGCCGATATTAATTGCCTGCTCTTCTGAGGCCCCTATGCTCTCCTGTGTGTCAGTACACATAGGGTACATACCTGCTCGTCACCTTTGATAGCTTTATTTCTGCCGCTGCAGAAATAAAGCTGTCTAGAGGATGAGATGTTCAATTTGAGCCCAGTTTTGGCTGTTTTGGTGATTTTTTGTATTTTTCATTCATTAGTAGTAAACTGGCAGTTATAGAAAAATAGCTGAATATGTCAATGGTTTCCTCCCAGTTTCTCAATATCTCCACATTTCTTAGCCACATAGTCAGGTTTAATGTAAACTAGAAGTTGTGATCTTCAATTTAAACCCACTTTTGCCTGTTTGGGGGATTTCTTTCATTATTAGTAAACTGGCAGTTATATACCATTCTGTTCAATACAGTTGATTTGACTGCACAGCAAAAACCAGCTAGCTTTGAGGCTGCATACCTCCATAAATAGGAAAGTTCCACACATATTGCAAAAATGCTCTAGTCCACAGTGATCAGACCTACAATTTGAGACCATTTGGTGATAAAATGCAGCTTTGTGTCAATTTTAAACCACCCCAGACGTTTCTGTGCAATACTGTTTGTCATTTGTTCAAAGGCGTACAAATAAACACCTGTATTTGTTGACAGAGATGCTGTGTCAGTGTATAAACACCTGTATTTGTTGACAGAGATGCTGTGTCAGTGTATAAACACCTGTATTTGTTGACAGAGATGCTGTGTCAGTGTATAAACACCTGTATTTGTTGACAGAGATGCTGTGTCAGTGTATAAACACCTGTATTTGTTGACAGAGATGCTGTGTCAGTGTATAAAGGCCTGATCTCATTTACACAGGGGCTGTGTCAGTGTATAAACACCTGTACTTGTTGACAGAGACCGACTTTATACCTTAGAAGAAGGTAAAGCTTTTTTTGTAGCTCTGGTCATTTACTTCGATTCTGGCTGTGGTCATATAACTCAATTCTGACTCTGTTCATGTAGCAGTATTCTGACTCTTGTCATGTAACTCAATTCTGACTATGGTCATGTAGCACTATTCTGACTCTGGTCATATTCCAGTATTGTCACACTAAGTTCCAACATTGGCTAGTTCAGGGATCCCGGCTATTGTGTACTGCCCCAGTATAAATATGTTTAATCTACATACAAAGCTGTTTAATCTACCCTGCCCTCTGCTCCCTTTGAACTGTCCCCTGCTCCCTTTGTCTGTACCCTGCTCCTCTGCGTAAAAATGTCATTTTAAATACAACAAAGATCCGCACAGCAAGGGTATGGAGCGCATAACTTGGCACAGCAAGGCAGCTCCTAGCTGGGCAGATGCTGCAGCTCTGCCTCTCATGCAACTGCTACATTTCATAAAAATAGGGATGTGTCAAGCAAGGAGAATAGCCAATTCGTTAGGAACAGGCATTTGGAAGACAGTACATGTTTCAAATGATTGAAAACTGGGAAACTCTTTGAGAAAAAAATCTTAAAATCCTTTATTGAAAAATAAATAATATCCACATTTGTTTTAAAGAAATAATGTTCCGATAGTCGTTTGAAATGTGCTGCAAGTTTAAAATCATCTGGAAATTAAACACTGATGCCTTTTTTAATTGTATTTTTTCTGAAAAAAAGTTGAAAGGCTGGGAGGATCTTCTGTGGAGAAGATCTTCCCGGCCTTTCAACATTTACTTTTCAAAACGAACATTTGTCATTCAAAAGAATGTGGAGAAGATCTTCCCTCCCTTTCAACATTAATTCTCAAACTGAATGCAGTAGGGATTCAAGGAAATGCATGCACATGGATTAGGGAGTGGTTAACATGTAGAAAACAGAAAGTACTAAATAGAGGAGAAACCTCAAAATGTAGTGAGGTAGCCAGGGGTGTACCTCAGGGATCACTATTAGGTCCTCTGCTATTCCTAATCTACATTCATGATTTAGATTCTGGTATAGTAAGCAAGCTTGTTAAATTTGCAGACGACACAAAAATAGGAGTGGCGGCAAACACTGTTGTAGCAGCAAAGGTCATTCAAAATGATCTAGACAGCATTCAGAACTTGGCAGACACGTGGCAAATTACATTTTAATAGAGAGAAGTGTAACGTATTGCACACAGGCAATACAAATGGGCATTATAAATATCATATGGGAGATACTGAAATTGAAGAAGGGATCTATGAAAAAGACCTAGGAGTTTATGTTGACTCAGAAATGTCTTCATCGAGACAATGTGAGGAAGCAATAAAAAAGGCCAACAAGATGCTCGGATATATTGTGAGGTGTGTTGATTTTAAATCAAGGGAAGTAAT
>NW_026708916.1:25000-82500 GCF_902713425.1 Acipenser ruthenus
GGAACTCTGCCCGGGGTGCAGAGCCTCCCACATGGCTTGACTTATTATTTTTACTTAAATATTTTTTTGATCAAAAGACCATGCCCTTAGTAATATGCACTTACCCCCCCAGTGTATCTGTTATCTAATAGCATTATGAGAGCAAGTCACTACTTCATGCCGACCTCCTGGAACTGCCGCTCGGCCACCCAGACCCACTTTGTCCACTAAGGTTTTTTGTGGCTATGGTAATGTATTATTATTATGTGTTTATTTAGCTGACACCTTTATCCAAGGCGACTTACAGAGACTAGGGTGTGTGAACTTTGCATCAGCTGCAGAGTCACTTACAATTACATCTCACCCGAAAGACGGAGCACAAGGAGGTTAAGTGACTTGCTCAGGGTCACACAGTGAGTCAGTGGCTAAGGTGGGATTTGAACCGGGGACCTCCTGGTTACAAGCCCTTTTCTTTAACCACTGGACCACACAGCCTCCAATCTAGCACTATTCTGACTCTAGTCAATTCTATTCTAACTATGGTCATTTAGCTCAATGGTGACTCTGGTCATGTAGCTCAATGGTGACTCTGGTCATGTAGCTCAATGGTGACTCTGGTCATGTAGCTCAATTTTGACTATGGTCAGGGCGGCAGTGTGGAGTAGTGGTTAGGTCTCGGGACTCTTGACTAGAAGGTCGTGGGTTCAATCCCAGGTGGGGGACATTGCTGCTGTACCCTTGAGCAAGGTACTTTACCTAGATTGCTCCAGTAAAAATCCAACTGTATAAATGGGTAATTGTATGTAGAAAAATAATATAATTGTATGTAAAAATAATGTGATATCTTGTAACAATTGTAAGTCGTCCTGGATAAGGGTGTCTGCTAAGAAATACAGTGGCTCTCAAAAGTATTCACCCCCCTTGGACTTTTCCACATTTCATTGTGTTACAACATGGAATCAAAATGGATTTAATTGGGAGTTTTTGCCACTGATCAACACAAGAAAAGTCCATAATGTCAAAGTGAAAAATAAAATCTACAACTTGTTCTAAATTAATTACAAATATAAAACAGAAAATAATTGATTGCATAAGTATTCACCCCCTTTGCTATGACACACCTAAATAAGCTCTGGTGCAACCAATTGTCTTTAGAAGTCACATAATTAGTTGAATGGAGTCCACCTGTGTGCAATTAAGGTGTTTCACATGATTTCAGGTTAAATACACCTGTCTCTGGGAGGTCCCACAGTTGGTTAGTACATTTCCTAACAAAAACTACATGATGAAGATGAAGGAACATTCAAAGCAAATCCGGAATAAGGTTCTTCAAAAGCACCAATCAGGGGTAGGATATAAGAACATTTCCAAGGCATTGAATATCCTCTCAGAGCACAGTAAAGTCCATTATTAAGAAATGGAGAGAATATGGCACAACTGTGAATCTGTCTAGAACAGGCCGTCCTCAAAAACGGAGTATCCGGGCGTATAGGGCACTAGTCAGGGAGGCCACCAAGAGGCCTATGGCAACTCTAAAGGAGTTACAGTGTTCCACGGCTGAGCTGGGAGACACTGTGCATATGGCAACAATAGCCCGGGTGCTTCACAAAACTGGCCTTTATGGGAGAGTGGCAAAAAGAAAGCCATTGTTGAAAAAAACTCGCATCAAATCTCGGCTAGAGTTTCCCAGAAGGCATGTGGGAGACTCTGAGACCAAGTGGAAGAAGATTCTATGGTCTGATGAGACCAAAATAGAGCTTTTTGGCCTCAACGCTAAGCGCTATGTTTGCCACTGATCAACACAAGAAAAGTCCATAATGTCAAAGTGAAAAATAAAATCTACAAATTGTTCTAAATTAATTACAAATATAAAACAGAAAATAATTGATTGCATAAGTATTCACCCCCTTTGCTATGACACACCTAAGTAAGCTCTGGTGCAACCAATTGTCTTTAGAAGTCACATAATTAGTTGAATGGAGTCCACCTGTGTGCAATTAAGGTGTTTAACATGATTTCAGGTTAAATACACCTGTCTCTGGGAGGTCCCACAGTTGGTTAGTACATTTCCTAACAAAAACTACATGATGAAGATGAAGGAACATTCAAAGCAAATCCGGAATAAGGTTCTTCAAAAGCACCAATCAGGGGTAGGATATAAGAACATTTCCAAGGCATTGAATATCCTCTCAGACCACAGTAAAGTCCATTATTAAGAAATGGAGAGAAAATGGCACAACTGTGAATCTGTCTAGAACAGGCCGTCCTCAAAAACGGAGTATCCGGGCGAGAAGTGCACTAGTCAGGGAGGCCACCAAGAGGCCTATGGCAACTCTAAACGAGTTACAGTGTTCCACGGCTGAGCTGGGAGACACTGTGCATATGGCAACAATAGCCCGGGTGCTTCACAAAACTGGCCTTTCTGGGAAAGTGGCAAAAAGAAAGCCATTGTTGAAAAAAACTCGCATCAAATCTCGGCTAGAGTTTCCCAGAAGGCATGTGGGAGACACTGAGACCAAGTGGAAGAAGATTCTATGGTCTGATGAGACCAAAATAGAGCTTTTTGCCCTCAACGCTAAGCGCTATGTTTGCCACTGATCAACACAAGAAAAGTCCATAATGTCAAAGTGAAAAATAAAATCTACAAATTGTTCTAAATTAATTACAAATATAAAACAGAAAATAATTGATTGCATAAGTATTCACCCCCTTTGCTATGACACACCTAAATAAGCTCTGGTGCAACCAATTGTCTTTAGAAGTCACATAATTAGTTGAATGGAGTCCACCTGTGTGCAATTAAGGTGTTTCACATGATTTCAGGTTAAATACACCTGTCTCTGGGAGGTCCCACAGTTGGTTAGTACATTTCCTAACAAAAACTACATCATGAAGATGAAGGAACATTCAAAGCAAATCCGGAATAAGGTTCTTCAAAAGCACCAATCAGGGGTAGGATATAAGAACATTTCCAAGGCATTGAATATCATCTCAGAGCACAGTAAAGTCCATTATTAAGAAATGGAGAGAATATGGCACAACTGTGAATCTGTCTAGAACAGGCCGTCCTCAAAAACGGAGTATCCGGGCGTATAGGGCACTAGTCAGGGAGGCCACCAAGAGGCCTATGGCAACTCTAAAGGAGTTACAGTGTTCCACGGCTGAGCTGGGAGACACTGTGCATATGGCAACAATAGCCCGGGTGCTTCACAAAACTGGCCTTTATGGGAGAGTGGCAAAAAGAAAGCCATTGTTGAAAAAAACTTGCATCAAATCTCGGCTAGAGTTTCCCAGAAGGCATGTGGGAGACTCTGAGACCAAGTGGAAGAAGATTCTATGGTCTGATGAGACCAAAATAGAGCTTTTTGGCCTCAACGCTAAGCGCTATGTTTGCCACTGATCAACACAAGAAAAGTCCATAATGTCAAAGTGAAAAATAAAATCTACAAATTGTTCTAAATTAATTACAAATATAAAACAGAAAATAATTGATTGCATAAGTATTCACCCCCTTTGCTATGACACACCTAAATAAGCTCTGGTGCAACCAGTTGTCTTTAGAAGTCACATAATTAGTTGAATGGAGTCCACCTGTGTGCAATTAAGGTGTTTCACATGATTTCAGGTTAAATACACCTGTCTCTGGGAGGTCCCACAGTTGGTTAGTACATTTCCTAACAAAAACTACATCATGAAGATGAAGGAACATTCAAAGCAAATCCGGAATAAGGTTCTTCAAAAGCACCAATCAGGGGTAGGATATAAGAACATTTCCAAGGCATTGAATATCCTCTCAGAGCACAGTAAAGTCCATTATTAAGAAATGGAGAGAATATGGCACAACTGTGAATCTGTCTAGAACAGGCCGTCCTCAAAAACGGAGTATCCGGGCGTATAGGGCACTAGTCAGGGAGGCCACCAAGAGGCCTATGGCAACTCTAAAGGAGTTACAGTGTTCCACGGCTGAGCTGGGAGACACTGTGCATATGGCAACAATAGCCCGGGTGCTTCACAAAACTGGCCTTTATGGGAGAGTGGCAAAAAGACAGCCATTGTTGAAAAAAACTTGCATCAAATCTCGGCTAGAGTTTCCCAGAAGGCATGTGGGAGACTCTGAGACCAAGTGGAAGAAGATTCTATGGTCTGATGAGACCAAAATAGAGCTTTTTGGCCTCAACGCTAAGCGCTATGTTTGCCACTGATCAACACAATAAAAGTCCATAATGTCAAAGTGAAAAATAAAATCTACAAATTGTTCTAAATTAATTACAAACATTAAACAGAAAATAATTGATTGCATAAGTATTCACCCCCTTTGCTATGACACACCTAAATAAGCTCTGGTGCAACCAATTGTCTTTAGAAGTCACATAATTAGTTGAATGGAGTCCACCTGTGTGCAATTAAGGTGTTTCACATGATTTCAGGTTAAATACACCTGTCTCTGGGAGGTCCCACAGTTGGTTAGTACATTTCCTAACAAAAACTACATCATGAAGATGAAGGAACATTCAAAGCAAATCCGGAATAAGGTTCTTCAAAAGCACCAATCAGGGGTAGGATATAAGAACATTTCCAAGGCATTGAATATCCTCTCAGAGCACAGTAAAGTCCATTATTAAGAAATGGAGAGAATATGGCACAACTGTGAATCTGTCTAGAACAGGCCGTCCTCAAAAACGGAGTATCCGGGCGTATAGGGCACTAGTCAGGGAGGCCACCAAGAGGCCTATGGCAACTCTAAAGGAGTTACAGTGTTCCACGGCTGAGCTGGGAGACACTGTGCATATGGCAACAATAGCCCGGGTGCTTCACAAAACTGGCCTTTATGGGAGAGTGGCAAAAAGAAAGCCATTGTTGAAAAAAACTCGCATCAAATCTCGGCTAGAGTTTCCCAGAAGGCATGTGGGAGACTCTGAGACCAAGTGGAAGAAGATTCTATGGTCTGATGAGACCAAAATAGAGCTTTTTGGCCTCAACGCTAAGCGCTATGTTTGCCACTGATCAACACAAGAAAAGTCCATAATGTCAAAGTGAAAAATAAAATCTACAAATTGTTCTAAATTAATTACAAATATAAAACAGAAAATAATTGATTGCATAAGTATTCACCCCCTTTGCTATGACACACCTAAATAAGCTCTGGTGCAACCAGTTGTCTTTAGAAGTCACATAATTAGTTGAATGGAGTCCACCTGTGTGCAATTAAGGTGTTTCACATGATTTCAGGTTAAATACACCTGTCTCTGGGAGGTCCCACAGTTGGTTAGTACATTTCCTAACAAAAACTACATCATGAAGATGAAGGAACATTCAAAGCAAATCCGGAATAAATTTCTTCAAAAGCACCAATCAGGGGTAGGATATAAGAACATTTCCAAGGCATTGAATATCCTCTCACAGCACAGTAAAGTCCATTATTAAGCAACGGAGAGAATATGGCACAACTGTGAATCTGTCTAGAACAGGCCGTCCTCATAAACGGAGTATCCGGGCGTATAGGGCACTAGTCAGGGAGGCCACCAAGAGGCCTATGGCAACTCTAAAGGAGTTACAGTGTTCCACGGCTGAGCTGGGAGACACTGTGCATATGGCAATAATAGCCCGGGTGCTTCACAAAACTGGCCTTTATGGGAGAGTGGCAAAAAGAAAGCCATTGTTGAAAAAAACTCGCATCAAATCTCGGCTAGAGTTTCCCAGAAGGCATGTGGGAGACTCTGAGACCAAGTGGAAGAAGATTCTATGGTCTGATGAGACCAAAATAGAGCTTTTTGGCCTCAACACTAAGCGCTATGTTTGCCACTGATCAACACAAGAAAAGTCCATAATGTCAAAGTGAAAAATAAAATCTACAAATTGTTCTAAATTAATTACAAATATAAAAAAGAAAATAATTGATTGCATAAGTATTCACCCCCTTTGCTATGACACACCTAAATAAGCTCTGGTGCAGCCAATTGTCTTTAGAAGTCACATAATTAGTTGAATGGAGTCCACCTGTGTGCAATTAAGGTGTTTCACATGATTTCAGGTTAAATACACCTGTCTCTGGGAGGTCCCACAGTTGGTTAGTACATTTCCTAACAAAAACTACATCATGAAGATGAAGGAACATTCAAAGCAAATCCGGAATAAGGTTCTTCAAAAGCACCAATCAGGGGTAGGATATAAGAACATTTCCAAGGCATTAAATATCCTCTCAGAGCACAGTAAAGTCCATTATTAAGAAATGGAGAGAATATGGCACAACTGTGAATCTGTCTAGAACAGGCCGTCCTCAAAAACGGAGTATCCGGGCGTATAGGGCACTAGTCAGGGAGGCCACCAAGAGGCCTATGGCAACTCTAAAGGAGTTACAGTGTTCCACGGCTGAGCTGGGAGACACTGTGCATATGGCAACAATAGCCCGGGTGCTTCACAAAACTGGCCTTTATGGGAGAGTGGCAAAAAGACAGCCATTGTTGAAAAAAACTTGCATCAAATCTCGGCTAGAGTTTCCCAGAAGGCATGTGGGAGACTCTGAGACCAAGTGGAAGAAGATTCTATGGTCTGATGAGACCAAAATAGAGCTTTTTGGCCTCAACGCTAAGCGCTATGTTTGCCACTGATCAACACAATAAAAGTCCATAATGTCAAAGTGAAAAATAAAATCTACAAATTGTTCTAAATTAATTACAAATATTAAACAGAAAATAATTGATTGCATAAGTATTCACCCCCTTTGCTATGACACACCTAAATAAGCTCTGGTGCAACCAATTGTCTTTAGAAGTCACATAATTAGTTGAATGGAGTCCACCTGTGTGCAATTAAAGTGTTTCACATGATTTCAGGTTAAATACACCTGTCTCTGGGAGGTCCCACAGTTGGTTAGTACATTTCCTAACAAAAACTACATCATGAAGATGAAGGAACATTCAAAGCAAATCCGGAATAAGGTTCTTCAAAAGCACCAATCGGGTAGGATATAAGAACATTTCCAAGGCATTGAATATCCTCTCAGAGCACAGTAAAGTCCATTATTAAGAAATGGAGAGAATATGGCACAACTGTGAATCTGTCTAGAACAGGCCGTCCTCAAAAACGGAGTATCCGGGCGTATAGGGCAATAGTCAGGGAGGCCACCAAGAGGCCTATGGCAACTCTAAAGGAGTTACAGTGTTCCACGGCTGAGCTGGGAGACACTGTGCATATGGCAACAATAGCCCGGGTGCTTCACAAAACTGGCCTTTATGGGAGAGTGGCAAAAAGAAAGCCATTGTTGAAAAAAACTCGCATCAAATCTCGGCTAGAGTTTCCCAGAAGGCATGTGGGAGACTCTGAGACCAAGTGGAAGAAGATTCTATGTTCTGATGAGACCAAAATAGAGCTTTTTGGCCTCAACTCTAAGCGCTATGTTTGCCACTGATCAACACAAGAAAAGTCCATAATGTCAAAGTGAAAAATAAAATCTACAAATTGTTCTAAATTAATTACAAATCTAAAACAGAAAATAATTGATTGCATAAGTATTCACCCCCTTTGCTATGACACCTAAAGAAGCTCTGGTGCATCCAATTGTCTGTAGAAGTCACATAATTAGTTGAATGGAGTCCACCTGTGTGCAATTAAGGTGTTTCACATGATTTCAGGTTAAATACACCTGTCTCTGGGAGGTCCCACAGTTGGTTAGTACATTTCCTAACAAAAACTACATCATGAAGATGAAGGAACATTCAAAGCAAATCCGGAATAAGGTTCTTCAAAAGCACCAATCAGGGGTAGGATATAAGAACATTTCCAAGGCATTGAATATCTTCTCAGAGCACAGTAAAGTCCATCATTAAGAAATGGAGAGAATATGGCACAACTGTGAATCTGTCTAGAACAGGCCGTCCTCAAAAACGGAGTATCTGGGCATATAGGGCACTAGTCAGGGAGGCCACCAAGAGGCCTATGGCAACTCTAAAGGAGTTACAGTGTTCCACGGCTGAGCTGGGAGACACTGTGCATATGGCAACAATAGCCCGGGTGCTTCACAAAACTGGCCTTTATGGGAGAGTGGCAAAAAGAAAGCCATTGTTGAAAAAAACTCGCATCAAATCTCGGCTAGAGTTTCCCAGAAGGCATGTGGGAGACTCTGAGACCAAGTGGAAGAAGATTCTATGGTCTGATGAGACCAAAATAGAGCTTTTTGGCCTCAACACTAAGCGCTATGTTTGCCACTGATCAACACAAGAAAAGTCCATAATGTCAAAGTGAAAAATAAAATCTACAAATTGTTCTAAATTAATTACAAATATAAAAAAGAAAATAATTGATTGCATAAGTATTCACCCCCTTTGCTATGACACACCTAAATAAGCTCTGGTGCAGCCAATTGTCTTTAGAAGTCACATAATTAGTTGAATGGAGTCCACCTGTGTGCAATTAAGGTGTTTCACATGATTTCAGGTTAAATACACCTGTCTCTGGGAGGTCCCACAGTTGGTTAGTACATTTCCTAACAAAAACTACATGATGAAGATGAAGGAACATTCAAAGCAAATCCGGAATAAGGTTCTTCAAAAGCACCAATCAGGGGTAGGATATAAGAACATTTCCAAGGCATTGAATATCCTCTCAGAGCACAGTAAAGTCCATTATTAAGAAATGGAGAGAATATGGCACAACTGTGAATCTGTCTAGAACAGGCCGTCCTCAAAAACGGAGTATCCGGGCGTATAGGGCACTAGTCAGGGAGGCCACCAAGAGGCCTATGGCAACTCTAAAGGAGTTACAGTGTTCCACGGCTGAGCTGGGAGACACTGTGCATATGGCAACAATAGCCCGGGTGCTTCACAAAACTGGCCTTTATGGGAGAGTTGCAAAAAGAAAGCCATTGTTGAAAAAAACTCGCATCAAATCTCGGCTAGAGTTTCCCAGAAGGCATGTGGGAGACTCTGAGACCAAGTGGAAGAAGATTCTATGGTCTGATGAGACCAAAATAGAGCTTTTTGGCCTCAACGCTAAGCGCTATGTTTGCCACTGATCAACACAAGAAAAGTCCATAATGTCAAAGTGAAAAATAAAATCTACAAATTGTTCTAAATTAATTACAAATATAAAACAGAAAATAATTGATTGCATAAGTATTCACCCCCTTTGCTATGACACACCTAAATAAGCTCTGGTGCAACCAATTGTCTTTAGAAGTCACATAATTAGTTGAATGGAGTCCACCTGTGTGCAATTAAGGTGTTTCACATGATTTCAGGTTAAATACACCTGTCTCTGGGAGGTCCCACAGTTGGTTAGTACATTTCCTAACAAAAACTACATCATGAAGATGAAGGAACATTCAAAGCAAATCCGGAATAAGGTTCTTCAAAAGCACCAATCGGGTAGGATATAAGAACATTTCCAAGGCATTGAATATCATCTCAGAGCACAGTAAAGTCCATTATTAAGAAATGGAGAGAATATGGCACAACTGTGAATCTGTCTAGAACAGGCCGTCCTCAAAAACGGAGTATCCGGGCGTATAGGGCACTAGTCAGGGAGGCCACCAAGAGGCCTATGGCAACTCTAAAGGAGTTACAGTGTTCCACGGCTGAGCTGGGAGACACTGTGCATATGGCAACAATAGCCCGGGTGCTTCACAAAACTGGCCTTTATGGGAGAGTGGCAAAAAGAAAGCCATTGTTGAAAAAAACTCGCATCAAATCTCGGCTAGAGTTTCCCAGAAGGCATGTGGGAGACTCTGAGACCAAGTGGAAGAAGATTCTATGGTCTGATGAGACCAAAATAGAGCTTTTTGGCCTCAACGCTAAGCGCTATGTTTGCCACTGATCAACACAAGAAAAGTCCATAATGTCAAAGTGAAAAATAAAATCTACAAATTGTTCTAAATTAATTACAAATATAAAACAGAAAATAATTGATTGCATAAGTATTCACCCCCTTTGCTATGACACACCTAAATAAGCTCTGGTGCAACCAATTGTCTTTAGAAGTCACATAATTAGTTGAATGGAGTCCACCTGTGTGCAATTAAAGTGTTTCACATGATTTCAGGTTAAATACACCTGTCTCTGGGAGGTCCCACAGTTGGTTAGTACATTTCCTAACAAAAACTACATCATGAAGATGAAGGAACATTCAAAGCAAATCCGGAATAAGGTTCTTCAAAAGCACCAATCAGGGGTAGGATATAAGAACATTTCCAAGGCATTGAATATCCTCTCAGAGCACAGTAAAGTCCATTATTAAGAAATGGAGAGAATATGGCACAACTGTGAATCTGTCTAGAACAGGCCGTCCTCAAAAACGGAGTATCCGGGCGTATAGGGCAATAGTCAGGGAGGCCACCAAGAGGCCTATGGCAACTCTAAAGGAGTTACAGTGTTCCACGGCTGAGCTGGGAGACACTGTGCATATGGCAACAATAGCCCGGGTGCTTCACAAAACTGGCCTTTATGGGAGAGTGGCAAAAAGAAAGCCATTGTTGAAAAAAACTCGCATCAAATCTCGGCTAGAGTTTCCCAGAAGGCATGTGGGAGACTCTGAGACCAAGTGGAAGAAGATTCTATGGTCTGATGAGACCAAAATAGAGCTTTTTGGCCTCAACGCTAAGCGCTATGTTTGCCACTGATCAACACAAGAAAAGTCCATAATGTCAAAGTGAAAAATAAAATCTACAAATTGTTCTAAATTAATTACAAATATAAAACAGAAAATAATTGATTGCATAAGTATTCACCCCCTTTGCTATGACACACCTAAATAAGCTCTGGTGCAACCAATTGTCTTTAGAAGTCACATAATTAGTTGAATGGAGTCCACCTGTGTGCAATTAAGGTGTTTCACATGATTTCAGGTTAAATACACCTGTCTCTGGGAGGTCCCACAGTTGGTTAGTACATTTCCTAACAAAAACTACATCATGAAGATGAAGGAACATTCAAAGCAAATCCGGAATAAGGTTCTTCAAAAGCACCAATCGGGTAGGATATAAGAACATTTCCAAGGCATTGAATATCATCTCAGAGCACAGTAAAGTCCATTATTAAGAAATGGAGAGAATATGGCACAACTGTGAATCTGTCTAGAACAGGCCGTCCTCAAAAACGGAGTATCCGGGCGTATAGGGCACTAGTCAGGGAGGCCACCAAGAGGCCTATGGCAACTCTAAAGGAGTTACAGTGTTCCACGGCTGAGCTGGGAGACACTGTGCATATGGCAACAATAGCCCGGGTGCTTCACAAAACTGGCCTTTATGGGAGAGTGGCAAAAAGAAAGCCATTGTTGAAAAAAACTCGCATCAAATCTCGGCTAGAGTTTCCCAGAAGGCATGTGGGAGACTCTGAGACCAAGTGGAAGAAGATTCTATGGTCTGATGAGACCAAAATAGAGCTTTTTGGCCTCAACGCTAAGCGCTATGTTTGCCACTGATCAACACAAGAAAAGTCCATAATGTCAAAGTGAAAAATAAAATCTACAAATTGTTCTAAATTAATTACAAATATAAAACAGAAAATAATTGATTGCATAAGTATTCACCCCCTTTGCTATGACACACCTAAATAAGCTCTGGTGCAACCAATTGTCTTTAGAAGTCACATAATTAGTTGAATGGAGTCCACCTGTGTGCAATTAAAGTGTTTCACATGATTTCAGGTTAAATACACCTGTCTCTGGGAGGTGCCACAGTTGGTTAGTACATTTCCTAACAAAAACTACATCATGAAGATGAAGGAACATTCAAAGCAAATCCGGAATAAGGTTCTTCAAAAGCACCAATCAGGGGTAGGATATAAGAACATTTCCAAGGCATTGAATATCCTCTCAGAGCACAGTAAAGTCCATTATTAAGAAATGGAGAGAATATGGCACAACTGTGAATCTGTCTAGAACAGGCCGTCCTCAAAAACGGAGTATCCGGGCGTATAGGGCAATAGTCAGGGAGGCCACCAAGAGGCCTATGGCAACTCTAAAGGAGTTACAGTGTTCCACGGCTGAGCTGGGAGACACTGTGCATATGGCAACAATAGCCCGGGTGCTTCACAAAACTGGCCTTTATGGGAGAGTGGCAAAAAGAAAGCCATTGTTGAAAAAAACTCGCATCAAATCTCGGCTAGAGTTTCCCAGAAGGCATGTGGGAGACTCTGAGACCAAGTGGAAGAAGATTCTATGTTCTGATGAGACCAAAATAGAGCTTTTTGGCCTCAACTCTAAGCGCTATGTTTGCCACTGATCAACACAAGAAAAGTCCATAATGTCAAAGTGAAAAATAAAATCTACAAATTGTTCTAAATTAATTACAAATCTAAAACAGAAAATAATTGATTGCATAAGTATTCACCCCCTTTGCTATGACACACCTAAAGAAGCTCTGGTGCATCCAATTGTCTGTAGAAGTCACATAATTAGTTGAATGGAGTCCACCTGTGTGCAATTAAGGTGTTTCACATGATTTCAGGTTAAATACACCTGTCTCTGGGAGGTCCCACAGTTGGTTAGTACATTTCCTAACAAAAACTACATGATGAAGATGAAGGAACATTCAAAGCAAATCCGGAATAAGGTTCTTCAAAAGCACCAATCAGGGGTAGGATATAAGAACATTTCCAAGGCATTGAATATCCTCTCAGAGCACAGTAAAGTCCATTATTAAGAAATGGAGAGAATATGGCACAACTGTGAATCTGTCTAGAACAGGCCGTCCTCAAAAACGGAGTATCCGGGCGTATAGGGCACTAGTCAGGGAGGCCACCAAGAGGCCTATGGCAACTCTAAAGGAGTTACAGTGTTCCACGGCTGAGCTGGGAGACACTGTGCATATGGCAACAATAGCCCGGGTGCTTCACAAAACTGGCCTTTATGGGAGAGTTGCAAAAAGAAAGCCATTGTTGAAAAAAACTCGCATCAAATCTCGGCTAGAGTTTCCCAGAAGGCATGTGGGAGACTCTGAGACCAAGTGGAAGAAGATTCTATGGTCTGATGAGACCAAAATAGAGCTTTTTGGCCTCAACGCTAAGCGCTATGTTTGCCACTGATCAACACAAGAAAAGTCCATAATGTCAAAGTGAAAAATAAAATCTACAAATTGTTCTAAATTAATTACAAATATAAAACAGAAAATAATTGATTGCATAAGTATTCACCCCCTTTGCTATGACACACCTAAATAAGCTCTGGTGCAACCAATTGTCTTTAGAAGTCACATAATTAGTTGAATGGAGTCCACCTGTGTGCAATTAAGGTGTTTCACATGATTTCAGGTTAAATACACCTGTCTCTGGGAGGTCCCACAGTTGGTTAGTACATTTCCTAACAAAAACTACATCATGAAGATGAAGGAACATTCAAAGCAAATCCGGAATAAGGTTCTTCAAAAGCACCAATCGGGTAGGATATAAGAACATTTCCAAGGCATTGAATATCATCTCAGAGCACAGTAAAGTCCATTATTAAGAAATGGAGAGAATATGGCACAACTGTGAATCTGTCTAGAACAGGCCGTCCTCAAAAACGGAGTATCCGGGCGTATAGGGCACTAGTCAGGGAGGCCACCAAGAGGCCTATGGCAACTCTAAAGGAGTTACAGTGTTCCACGGCTGAGCTGGGAGACACTGTGCATATGGCAACAATAGCCCGGGTGCTTCACAAAACTGGCCTTTATGGGAGAGTGGCAAAAAGAAAGCCATTGTTGAAAAAAACTCGCATCAAATCTCGGCTAGAGTTTCCCAGAAGGCATGTGGGAGACTCTGAGACCAAGTGGAAGAAGATTCTATGGTCTGATGAGACCAAAATAGAGCTTTTTGGCCTCAACGCTAAGCGCTATGTTTGCCACTGATCAACACAAGAAAAGTCCATAATGTCAAAGTGAAAAATAAAATCTACAAATTGTTCTAAATTAATTACAAATATAAAACAGAAAATAATTGATTGCATAAGTATTCACCCCCTTTGCTATGACACACCTAAATAAGCTCTGGTGCAACCAATTGTCTTTAGAAGTCACATAATTAGTTGAATGGAGTCCACCTGTGTGCAATTAAAGTGTTTCACATGATTTCAGGTTAAATACACCTGTCTCTGGGAGGTCCCACAGTTGGTTAGTACATTTCCTAACAAAAACTACATCATGAAGATGAAGGAACATTCAAAGCAAATCCGGAATAAGGTTCTTCAAAAGCACCAATCAGGGGTAGGATATAAGAACATTTCCAAGGCATTGAATATCCTCTCAGAGCACAGTAAAGTCCATTATTAAGAAATGGAGAGAATATGGCACAACTGTGAATCTGTCTAGAACAGGCCGTCCTCAAAAACGGAGTATCCGGGCGTATAGGGCAATAGTCAGGGAGGCCACCAAGAGGCCTATGGCAACTCTAAAGGAGTTACAGTGTTCCACGGCTGAGCTGGGAGACACTGTGCATATGGCAACAATAGCCCGGGTGCTTCACAAAACTGGCCTTTATGGGAGAGTGGCAAAAAGAAAGCCATTGTTGAAAAAAACTCGCATCAAATCTCGGCTAGAGTTTCCCAGAAGGCATGTGGGAGACTCTGAGACCAAGTGGAAGAAGATTCTATGTTCTGATGAGACCAAAATAGAGCTTTTTGGCCTCAACTCTAAGCGCTATGTTTGCCACTGATCAACACAAGAAAAGTCCATAATGTCAAAGTGAAAAATAAAATCTACAAATTGTTCTAAATTAATTACAAATCTAAAACAGAAAATAATTGATTGCATAAGTATTCACCCCCTTTGCTATGACACACCTAAAGAAGCTCTGGTGCATCCAATTGTCTGTAGAAGTCACATAATTAGTTGAATGGAGTCCACCTGTGTGCAATTAAGGTGTTTCACATGATTTCAGGTTAAATACACCTGTCTCTGGGAGGTCCCACAGTTGGTTAGTACATTTCCTAACAAAAACTACATCATGAAGATGAAGGAACATTCAAAGCAAATCCGGAATAAGGTTCTTCAAAAGCACCAATCAGGGGTAGGATATAAGAACATTTCCAAGGCATTGAATATCTTCTCAGAGCACAGTAAAGTCCATCATTAAGAAATGGAGAGAATATGGCACAACTGTGAATCTGTCTAGAACAGGCCGTCCTCAAAAACGGAGTATCTGGGCATATAGGGCACTAGTCAGGGAGGCCACCAAGAGGCCTATGGCAACTCTAAAGGAGTTACAGTGTTCCACGGCTGAGCTGGGAGACACTGTGCATATGGCAACAATAGCCCGGGTGCTTCACAAAACTGGCCTTTATGGGAGAGTGGCAAAAAGAAAGCCATTGTTGAAAAAAACTCGCATCAAATCTCGGCTAGAGTTTCCCAGAAGGCATGTGGGAGACTCTGAGACCAAGTGGAAGAAGATTCTATGGTCTGATGAGACCAAAATAGAGCTTTTTGGCCTCAACACTAAGCGCTATGTTTGCCACTGATCAACACAAGAAAAGTCCATAATGTCAAAGTGAAAAATAAAATCTACAAATTGTTCTAAATTAATTACAAATATAAAAAAGAAAATAATTGATTGCATAAGTATTCACCCCCTTTGCTATGACACACCTAAATAAGCTCTGGTGCAGCCAATTGTCTTTAGAAGTCACATAATTAGTTGAATGGAGTCCACCTGTGTGCAATTAAGGTGTTTCACATGATTTCAGGTTAAATACACCTGTCTCTGGGAGGTCCCACAGTTGGTTAGTACATTTCCTAACAAAAACTACATGATGAAGATGAAGGAACATTCAAAGCAAATCCGGAATAAGGTTCTTCAAAAGCACCAATCAGGGGTAGGATATAAGAACATTTCCAAGGCATTGAATATCCTCTCAGAGCACAGTAAAGTCCATTATTAAGAAATGGAGAGAATATGGCACAACTGTGAATCTGTCTAGAACAGGCCGTCCTCAAAAACGGAGTATCCGGGCGTATAGGGCACTAGTCAGGGAGGCCACCAAGAGGCCTATGGCAACTCTAAAGGAGTTACAGTGTTCCACGGCTGAGCTGGGAGACACTGTGCATATGGCAACAATAGCCCGGGTGCTTCACAAAACTGGCCTTTATGGGAGAGTTGCAAAAAGAAAGCCATTGTTGAAAAAAACTCGCATCAAATCTCGGCTAGAGTTTCCCAGAAGGCATGTGGGAGACTCTGAGACCAAGTGGAAGAAGATTCTATGGTCTGATGAGACCAAAATAGAGCTTTTTGGCCTCAACGCTAAGCGCTATGTTTGCCACTGATCAACACAAGAAAAGTCCATAATGTCAAAGTGAAAAATAAAATCTACAAATTGTTCTAAATTAATTACAAATATAAAACAGAAAATAATTGATTGCATAAGTATTCACCCCCTTTGCTATGACACACCTAAATAAGCTCTGGTGCAACCAATTGTCTTTAGAAGTCACATAATTAGTTGAATGGAGTCCACCTGTGTGCAATTAAGGTGTTTCACATGATTTCAGGTTAAATACACCTGTCTCTGGGAGGTCCCACAGTTGGTTAGTACATTTCCTAACAAAAACTACATCATGAAGATGAAGGAACATTCAAAGCAAATCCGGAATAAGGTTCTTCAAAAGCACCAATCAGGGGTAGGATATAAGAACATTTCCAAGGCATTGAATATCATCTCAGAGCACAGTAAAGTCCATTATTAAGAAATGGAGAGAATATGGCACAACTGTGAATCTGTCTAGAACAGGCCGTCCTCAAAAACGGAGTATCCGGGCGTATAGGGCACTAGTCAGGGAGGCCACCAAGAGGCCTATGGCAACTCTAAAGGAGTTACAGTGTTCCACGGCTGAGCTGGGAGACACTGTGCATATGGCAACAATAGCCCGGGTGCTTCACAAAACTGGCCTTTATGGGAGAGTGGCAAAAAGAAAGCCATTGTTGAAAAAAACTTGCATCAAATCTCGGCTAGAGTTTCCCAGAAGGCATGTGGGAGACTCTGAGACCAAGTGGAAGAAGATTCTATGGTCTGATGAGACCAAAATAGAGCTTTTTGGCCTCAACGCTAAGCGCTATGTTTGCCACTGATCAACACAAGAAAAGTCCATAATGTCAAAGTGAAAAATAAAATCTACAAATTGTTCTAAATTAATTACAAATATAAAACAGAAAATAATTGATTGCATAAGTATTCACCCCCTTTGCTATGACACACCTAAATAAGCTCTGGTGCAACCAGTTGTCTTTAGAAGTCACATAATTAGTTGAATGGAGTCCACCTGTGTGCAATTAAGGTGTTTCACATGATTTCAGGTTAAATACACCTGTCTCTGGGAGGTCCCACAGTTGGTTAGTACATTTCCTAACAAAAACTACATCATGAAGATGAAGGAACATTCAAAGCAAATCCGGAATAAGGTTCTTCAAAAGCACCAATCAGGGGTAGGATATAAGAACATTTCCAAGGCATTGAATATCCTCTCAGAGCACAGTAAAGTCCATTATTAAGAAATGGAGAGAATATGGCACAACTGTGAATCTGTCTAGAACAGGCCGTCCTCAAAAACGGAGTATCCGGGCGTATAGGGCACTAGTCAGGGAGGCCACCAAGAGGCCTATGGCAACTCTAAAGGAGTTACAGTGTTCCACGGCTGAGCTGGGAGACACTGTGCATATGGCAACAATAGCCCGGGTGCTTCACAAAACTGGCCTTTATGGGAGAGTGGCAAAAAGAAAGCCATTGTTGAAAAAAACTCGCATCAAATCTCGGCTAGAGTTTCCCAGAAGGCATGTGGGAGACTCTGAGACCAAGTGGAAGAAGATTCTATGGTCTGATGAGACCAAAATAGAGCTTTTTGGCCTCAACGCTAAGCGCTATGTTTGCCACTGATCAACACAAGAAAAGTCCATAATGTCAAAGTGAAAAATAAAATCTACAAATTGTTCTAAATTAATTACAAATATAAAACAGAAAATAATTGATTGCATAAGTATTCACCCCCTTTGCTATGACACACCTAAATAAGCTCTGGTGCAACCAATTGTCTTTAGAAGTCACATAATTAGTTGAATGGAGTCCACCTGTGTGCAATTAAGGTGTTTCACATGATTTCAGGTTAAATACACCTGTCTCTGGGAGGTCCCACAGTTGGTTAGTACATTTCCTAACAAAAACTACATCATGAAGATGAAGGAACATTCAAAGCAAATCCGGAATAAGGTTCTTCAAAAGCACCAATCAGGGGTAGGATATAAGAACATTTCCAAGGCATTGAATATCATCTCAGAGCACAGTAAAGTCCATTATTAAGAAATGGAGAGAATATGGCACAACTGTGAATCTGTCTAGAACAGGCCGTCCTCAAAAACGGAGTATCCGGGCGTATAGGGCACTAGTCAGGGAGGCCACCAAGAGGCCTATGGCAACTCTAAAGGAGTTACAGTGTTCCACGGCTGAGCTGGGAGACACTGTGCATATGGCAACAATAGCCCGGGTGCTTCACAAAACTGGCCTTTATGGGAGAGTGGCAAAAAGAAAGCCATTGTTGAAAAAAAACTCGCATCAAATCTCGGCTAGAGTTTCCCAGAAGGCATGTGGGAGACTCTGAGACCAAGTGGAAGAAGATTCTATGGTCTGATGAGACCAAAATAGAGCTTTTTGGCCTCAACGCTAAGCGCTATGTTTGCCACTGATCAACACAAGAAAAGTCCATAATGTCAAAGTGAAAAATAAAATCTACAAATTGTTCTAAATTAATTACAAATATAAAACAGAAAATAATTGATTGCATAAGTATTCACCCCCTTTGCTATGACACACCTAAATAAGCTCTGGTGCAACCAGTTGTCTTTAGAAGTCACATAATTAGTTGAATGGAGTCCACCTGTGTGCAATTAAGGTGTTTCACATGATTTCAGGTTAAATACACCTGTCTCTGGGAGGTCCCACAGTTGGTTAGTACATTTCCTAACAAAAACTACATCATGAAGATGAAGGAACATTCAAAGCAAATCCGGAATAAGGTTCTTCAAAAGCACCAATCAGGGGTAGGATATAAGAACATTTCCAAGGCATTGAATATCCTCTCAAAGCACAGTAAAGGCCATTATTAAGCAACGGAGAGAATATGGCACAACTGTGAATCTGTCTAGAACAGGCCGTCCTCATGAACGGAGTATCCGGACGTATAGGGCACTAGTCAGGGAGGCCACCAAGAGGCCTATGGCAACTCTAAAGGAGTTACAGTGTTCCACGGCTGAGCTGGGAGACACTGTGCATATGGCAATAATAGCCCGGGTGCTTCACAAAACTGGCCTTTATGGGAGAGTGGCAAAAAGAAAGCCATTGTTGAAAAAAACTCGCATCAAATCTCAGCTAGAGTTTCCCAGAAGGCATGTGGGAGACTCTGAGACCAAGTGGAAGAAGATTCTATGGTCTGATGAGACCAAAATAGAGCTTTTTGGCCTCAACGCTAAGCGCTATGTTTGCCACTGATCAACACAAGAAAAGTCCATAATGTCAAAGTGAAAAATAAAATCTACAAATTGTTCTAAATTAATTACAAATATAAAACAGAAAATAATTGATTGCATAAGTATTCACCCCCTTTGCTATGACACACCTAAATAAGCTCTGGTGCAACCAATTGTCTTTAGAAGTCACATAATTAGTTGAATGGAGTCCACCTGTGTGCAATTAAGGTGTTTCACATGATTTCAGGTTAAATACACCTGTCTCTGGGAGGTCCCACAGTTGGTTAGTACATTTCCTAACAAAAACTACATCATGAAGATGAAGGAACATTCAAAGCAAATCCGGAATAAGGTTCTTCAAAAGCACCAATCAGGGGTAGGATATAAGAACATTTCCAAGGCATTGAATATCCTCTCAGAGCACAGTAAAGTCCATTATTAAGAAATGGAGAGAATATGGCACAACTGTGAATCTGTCTACAACAGGCCGTCCTCAAAAACGGAGTATCCGGGCGTATAGGGCACTAGTCAGGGAGGCCACCAAGAGGCCTATGGCAACTCTAAAGGAGTTACAGTGTTCCACGGCTGAGCTGGGAGACACTGTGCATATGGCAACAATAGCCCGGGTGCTTCACAAAACTGGCCTTTATGGGAGAGTGGCAAAAAGAAAGCCATTGTTGAAAAAAACTCGCATCAAATCTCGGCTAGAGTTTCCCAGAAGGCATGTGGGAGACTCTGAGACCAAGTGGAAGAAGATTCTATGGTCTGATGAGACCAAAATAGAGCTTTTTGGCCTCAACGCTAAGCGCTATGTTTGCCACTGATCAACACAAGAAAAGTCCATAATGTCAAAGTGAAAAATAAAATCTACAAATTGTTCTAAATTAATTACAAATATAAAACAGAAAATAATTGATTGCATAAGTATTCACCCCCTTTGCTATGACACACCTAAATAAGCTCTGGTGCAACCAATTGTCTTTAGAAGTCACATAATTAGTTGAATGGAGTCCACCTGTGTGCAATTAAGGTGTTTCACATGATTTCAGGTTAAATACACCTGTCTCTGGGAGGTCCCACAGTTGGTTAGTACATTTCCTAACAAAAACTACATCATGAAGATGAAGGAACATTCAAAGCAAATCCGGAATAAGGTTCCTCAAAAGCACCAATCAGGGGTAGGATATAAGAACATTTCAAAGGCATTGAATATCCTCTCAGAGCACAGTAAAGTCCATTATTAAGAAATGGAGAGAATATGGCACAACTGTGAATCTGTCTACAACAGGCCGTCCTCAAAAACGGAGTATCTGGGCGTATAGGGCACTAGTCAGGGAGGCCACCAAGAGGCCTATGGCAACTCTAAAGGAGTTACAGTGTTCCACGGCTGAGCTGGGAGACACTGTGCATATGGCAACAATAGCCCGGGTGCTTCACAAAACTGGCCTTTATGGGAGAGTGGCAAAAAGAAAGCCATTGTTGAAAAAAACTCGCATCAAATCTCGGCTAGAGTTTCCCAGAAGGCATGTGGGAGACTCTGAGACCAAGTGGAAGAAGATTCTATGGTCTGATGAGACCAAAATAGAGCTTTTTGGCCTCAACGCTAAGCGCTATGTTTGCCACTGATCAACACAAGAAAAGTCCATAATGTCAAAGTGAAAAATAAAATCTACAAATTGTTCTAAATTAATTACAAATATAAAACAGAAAATAATTGATTGCATAAGTATTCACCCCCTTTGCTATGACACACCTAAATAAGCTCTGGTGCAACCAGTTGTCTTTAGAAGTCACATAATTAGTTGAATGGAGTCCACCTGTGTGCAATTAAGGTGTTTCACATGATTTCAGGTTAAATACACCTGTCTCTGGGAGGTCCCACAGTTGGTTAGTACATTTCCTAACAAAAACTACATCATGAAGATGAAGGAACATTCAAAGCAAATCTGGAATAAGGTTCTTCAAAAGCACCAATCAGGGGTAGGATATAAGAACATTTCCAAGGCATTGAATATCTCTCAGAGCACAGCAAAGTCCATTATTAAAAATTGGAGAGAATATGGCACAACTGTGAATCTGTCTAGAACAGGCCGTCCTCAAAAACGGAGTATCCGGGCGTATAGGGCACTAGTCAGGGAGGCCACCAAGAGGCCTATGGCAACTCTAAAGGAGTTACAGTGTTCCACGGCTGAGCTGGGAGACACTGTGCATATGGCAACAATAGCCCGGGTGCTTCACAAAACTGGCCTTTATGGGAGAGTGGCAAAAAGAAAGCCATTGTTGAAATAAACTCGCATCAAATCTCGGCTAGAGTTTCCCAGAAGGCATGTGGGAGACTCTGAGACCAAGTGGAAGAAGATTCTATGGTCTGATGAGACCAAAATAGAGCTTTTTGGCCTCAACGCTAAGCGCTATGTTTGCCACTGATCAACACAAGAAAAGTCCATAATGTCAAAGTGAAAAATAAAATCTACAAATTGTTCTAAATTAATTACAAATATAAAACAGAAAATAATTGATTGCATAAGTATTCACCCCCTTTGCTATGACACATCTAAATAAGCTCTGGTGCAACCAATTGTCTTTAGAAGTCACATAATTAGTTGAATGGAGTCCACCTGTGTGCAATTAAGGTGTTTCACATGATTTCAGGTTAAATACACCTGTCTCTGGGAGGTCCCACAGTTGGTTAGTACATTTCCTAACAAAAACTACATCATGAAGATGAAGGAACATTCAAAGCAAATCCGAAATGAGGTTCTTTAAAAGCACCAATCAGGGGTAGGATATAAGAACATTTCCAAGGCATTGAATATCCTCTCAGAGCACAGTAAAGACCATTATTAAGAAATGGAGAGAATATGGCACAACTGTGAATCTGTCTAGAACAGGCTGTCCTCAAAAACGGAGTATCCGGGCGAGAAGTGCACTAGTCAGGGAGGCCACCAAGAGGCCTATGGCAACTCTAAAGGAGTTACAGTGTTCCACGGCTGAGCTGGGAGACACTGTGCATATGGCAACAATAGCCCGGGTGCTTCACAAAACTGGCCTTTATGGGAGAGTGGCAAAAAGAAAGCCATTGTTGAAAAAAACTCGCATCAAATCTCGGCTAGAGTTTCCCAGAAGGCATGTGGGAGACTCTGAGACCAAGTGGAAGAAGATTCTATGGTCTGATGAGACCAAAATAGAGCTTTTTGGCCTCAACGCTAAGCGCTATGTTTGCCACTGATCAACACAAGAAAAGTCCATAATGTCAAAGTGAAAAATAAAATCTACAAATTGTTCTAAATTAATTACAAATATAAAACAGAAAATAATTGATTGCATAAGTATTCACCCCCTTTGCTATGACACACCTAAATAAGCTCTGGTGCAACCAAATGTCTTTAGAAATCACATAATTAGTTGAATGGGGTCCACCTGTGTGCAATTAAGGTGTTTCACATGATTTCAGGTTAAATACACCTGTCTCTGGGAGGTCCCACAGTTGGTTAGTACATTTCCTAACAAAAACTACATCATGAAGATGAAGGAACATTCAAAGCAAATCCGGAATAAGGTTCTTCAAAAGCACCAATCAGGGGTAGGATATAAGAACATTTCCAAGGCATTGAATATCCTCTCAGAGCACAGTAAAGTCTATTATTAAGAAATGGAGAGAATATGGCACAACTGTGAATCTGTCTACAACAGGCCGTCCTCAAAAACGGAGTATCTGGGCGTATAGGGCACTAGTCAGGGAGGCCACCAAGAGGCCTATGGCAACTCCAAAGGAGTTACAGTGTTCCACGGCTGAGCTGGGAGACACTGTGCATATGGCAACAATAGCCCGGGTGCTTCACAAAACTGGCCTTTATGGGAGAGTGGCAAAAAGAAAGCCATTGTTGAAAAAAACTCGCATCAAATCTCGGCTAGAGTTTCCCAGAAGGCATGTGGGAGACTCTGAGACCAAGTGGAAGAAGATTCTATGGTCTGATGAGACCAAAATAGAGCTTTTTGGCCTCAACGCTAAGCGTTATGTTTGCCACTGATCAACACAAGAAAAGTCCATAATGTCAAAGTGAAAAATAAAATCTACAAATTGTATTAAATTAATTACAAATATAAAACAGAAAATAATTGATTGCATAAGTATTCACCCCCTTTGCTATGACACACCTAAATAAGCTCTGGTGCAACCAGTTGTCTTTAGAAGTCACATAATTAGTTTAATGGAGTCCACCTGTGTGCAATTAAGGTGTTTCACATGATTTCAGGTTAAATACACCTGTCTCTGGGAGGTCCCACAGTTGGTTAGTACATTTCCTAACAAAAACTACATCATGAAGATGAAGGAACATTCAAAGCAAATCCGGAATAAGGTTCTTCAAAAGCACCAATCAGGGGTAGGATATAAGAACATTTCCAAGGCATTGAATATCCTCTCAGAGCACAGTAAAGTCCATTATTAAGAAATGGAGAGAATATGGCACAACTGTGAATCTGTCTAGAACAGGCTGTCCTCAAAAACGGAGTATCCGGGCGAGAAGTGCACTAGTCAGGGAGGCCACCAAGAGGCCTATGGCAACTCTAAAGGAGTTACAGTGTTCCACGGCTGAGCTGGGAGACACTGTGCATATGGCAACAATAGCCCGGGTGCTTCACAAAACTGGCCTTTATGGGAGAGTGGCAAAAAGAAAGCCATTGTTGAAAAAAACTCGCATCAAATCTCGGCTAGAGTTTCCCAGAAGGCATGTGGGAGACTCTGAGACCAAGTGGAAGAAGATTCTATGGTCTGATGAGACCAAAATAGAGCTTTTTGGCCTCAACGCTAAGCGCTATGTTTGCCACTGATCAACACAAGAAAAGTCCATAATGTCAAAGTGAAAAATAAAATCTACAAATTGTTCTAAATTAATTACAAATATAAAACAGAAAATAATTGATTGCATAAGTATTCACCCCCTTTGCTATGACACACCTAAATAAGCTCTGGTGCAACCAAATGTCTTTAGAAATCACATAATTAGTTGAATGGAGTCCACCTGTGTGCAATTAAGGTGTTTCACATGATTTCAGGTTAAATACACCTGTCTCTGGGAGGTCCCACAGTTGGTTAGTACATTTCCTAACAAAAACTACATCATGAAGATGAAGGAACATTCAAAGCAAATCCGGAATAAGGTTCTTCAAAAGCACCAATCAGGGGTAGGATATAAGAACATTTCCAAGGCATTGAATATCCTCTCAGAGCACAGTAAAGTCCATTATTAAGAAATGGAGAGAATATGGCACAACTGTGAATCTGTCTAGAACAGGCCATCCTCAAAAACGGAGTATCCGGGCGTATAGGGCACTAGTCAGGGAGGCCACCAAGAGGCCTATGGCAACTCTAAAGGAGTTACAGTGTTCCACGGCTGAGCTGGGAGACACTGTGCATATGGTAACAATAGCCCGGGTGCTTCACAAAACTGGCCTTTATGGGAGAGTGGCAAGAAGAAAGCCATTGTTGAAAAAAACTCGCATCAAATCTCGGCTAGAGTTTCCCAGAAGGCATGTGGGAGACTCTGAGACCAAGTGGAAGAAGATTCTATGGTCTGATGAGACCAAAATAGAGCTTTTTGGCCTCAACGCTAAGCGCTATGTTTGCCACTGATCAACACAAGAAAAGTCCATAATGTCAAAGTGAAAAATAAAATCTACAAATTGTTCTAAATTAATTACAAATATAAAACAGAAAATAATTGATTGCATAAGTATTCACCCCCTTTGCTATGACACACCAAAATAAGCTCTGGTGCAACCAATTGTCTTTAGAAGTCACATAATTAGTTGAATGGAGTCCACCTGTGTGCAATTAAGGTGTTTCACATAATTTCAGGTTAAATACACCTGTCTCTGGGAGGTCCCACAGTTGGTTAGTACATTTCCTAACAAAAACTACATCATGAAGATGAAGGAACATTCAAAGCAAATCCGGAATAAGGTTCTTCAAAAGCACCAATCAGGGGTAGGATATAAGAACATTTCCAAGGCATTGAATATCCTCTCAGAGCACAGTAAAGTCCATTATTAAGAAATGGAGAGAATATGGCACAACTGTGAATCTGTCTAGAACAGGCCGTCCTCAAAAACGGAGTATCCGGGCTTATAGGGCACTAGTCAGGGAGGCCACCAAGAGGCCTATGGCAACTCTAAAGGAGTTACAGTGTTCCACGGCTGAGCTGGGAGACACTGTGCATATGGCAACAATAGCCCGGGTGCTTCACAAAACTGGCCTTTATGGGAGAGTGGCAAAAAGAAAGCCATTGTTGAAAAAAACTTGCATCAAATCTCGGCTAGAGTTTCCCAGAAGGCATGTGGGAGACTCTGAGACCAAGTGGAAGAAGATTCTATGGTCTGATGAGACCAAAATAGAGCTTTTTGGCCTCAACGCTAAGCGCTATGTTTGCCACTGATCAACACAAGAAAAGTCCATAATGTCAAAGTGAAAAATAAAATCTACAAATTTTTCTAAATTAATTACAAATATAAAACAGAAAATAATTGATTGCATAAGTATTCACCCCCTTTGCTATGACGCACCTAAATAAGCTCTGGTGCAACCAATTGTCTAGAAGTCACATAATTAGTTGAATGGAGTCCACCTGTGTGCAATTAAGGTGTTTCACATGATTTCAGGTTAAATACACCTGTCTCTGGGAGGTCCCACAGTTGGTTAGTACATTTCCTAACAAAAACTACATCATGAAGATGAAGGAACATTCAAAGCAAATCCGAAATGAGGTTCTTCAAAAGCACCAATCAGGGGTAGGATATAAGAACATTTCCAAGGCATTGAATATCCTCTCAGAGCACAGTAAAGTCTATTATTAAGAAATGGAGAGAATATGGCACAACTGTGAATCTGTCTAGAACAGGCCGTCCTCAAAAAACGGAGTATCCGGGCGTATAGGGCACTAGTCAGGGAGGCCACCAAGAGGCCTATGGCAACTCTAAAGGAGTTACAGTGTTCCACGGCTGAGCTGGGAGACACTGTGCATATGGCAACAATAGCCCGGGTGCTTCACAAAACTGGCCTTTATGGGAGAGTGGCAAAAAGAAAGCCATTGTTGAAAAAAACTCGCATCAAATCTCGGCTAGAGTTTCCCAGAAGGCATGTGGGAGACTCTGAGACCAAGTGGAAGAAGATTCTATGGTCTGATGAGACCAAAATAGAGCTTTTTGGCCTCAACGCTAAGCGCTATGTTTGCCACTGATCAACACAAGAAAAGTCCATAATGTCAAAGTGAAAAATAAAATCTACAAATTGTTCTAAATTAATTACAAATATAAAACAGAAAATAATTGATTGCATAAGTATTCACCCCCTTTGCTATGACACACCAAAATAAGCTCTGGTGCAACCAATTGTCTTTAGAAGTCACATAATTAGTTGAATGGAGTCTACCTGTGTGCAATTAAGGTGTTTCACATAATTTCAGGTTAAATACACCTGTCTCTGGGAGGTCCCACAGTTGGTTAGTACATTTCCTAACAAAAACTACATCATGAAGATGAAGGAACATTCAAAGCAAATCCGGAATAAGGTTCTTCAAAAGCACCAATCAGGGGTAGGATATAAGAACATTTCCAAGGCATTGAATATCCTCTCAGAGCACAGTAAAGTCCATTATTAAGAAATGGAGAGAATATGGCACAACTGTGAATCTTTCTAGAACAGGCCGTCCTCAAAAACGGAGTATCCGGGCGTATAGGGCACTAGTCAGGGAGGCCACCAAGAGGCCTATGGCAACTCTAAAGGAGTTACAGTGTTCTACGGCTGAGCTGGGAGACACTGTGCATGTGGCAACAATAGCCCGGGTGCTTCACAAAACTGGCCTTTATGGGAGAGTGGCAAAAAGAAAGCCATTGTTGAAAAAAACTCGCATCAAATCTCGGCTAGAGTTTCCCAGAAGGCATGTGGGAGACTCTGAGACCAAGTGGAAGAAGATTCTATGGTCTGATGAGACCAAAATAGAGCTTTTTGGCCTCAACGCTAAGTGCTATGTTTGCCACTGATCAACACAAGAAAAGTCCATAATGTCAAAGTGAAAAATAAAATCTACAAATTGTTCTAAATTAATTACAAATATAAAACAGAAAATAATTGATTGCATAAGTATTCACCCCCTTTGCTATGACACACCTAAATAAGCTCTGGTGCAACCAATTGTCTTTAGAAGTCACATAATTAGTTGAATGGAGTCCACCTGTGTGCAATTAAGGTGTTTCACATGATTTCAGGTTAAATACACCTGTCTCTGGGAGGTCCCACAGTTGGTTAGTACATTTCCTAACAAAAACTACATCATGAAGATGAAGGAACATTCAAAGCAAATCCGAAATGAGGTTCTTCAAAAGCACCAATCAGGGGTAGGATATAAGAACATTTCCAAGGCATTGAATATCCTCTCAGAGCACAGTAAAGTCCATTATTAAGAAATGGAGAGAATATGGCACAACTGTGAATCTGTCTAGAACAGGCCGTCCTCAAAAACGGAGTATCCGGGCGTATAGGGCACTAGTCAGGGAGGCCACCAAGAGGCCTATGGCAACTCTAAAGGAGTTACAGTGTTCCACGGCTGAGCTGGGAGACACTGTGCATGTGGCAACAATAGCCCGGATGCTTCACAAAACTGGCCTTTATGGGAGAGTGGCAAAAAGAAAGCCATTGCTGAAAAAAACTCGCATCAAATCTCAGCTAGAGTTTCCCAGAAGGCATGTGGGAGACTCTGAGACCAAGTGGAAGAAGATTCTATGGTCTGATGAGACCAAAATAGAGCTTTTTGGCCTCAACGCTAAGCGCTATGTTTGCCACTGATCAACACAAGAAAAGTCCATAATGTCAAAGTGAAAAATAAAATCTACAAATTGTTCTAAATTAATTACAAATATAAAACAGAAAATAATTGATTGCATAAGTATTCACCCCCTTTGCTATGACACACCTAAATAAGCTCTGGTGCAACCAATTGTCTTTAGAAGTCACATAATTAGTTGAATGGAGTCCACCTGTGTGCAATTAAGGTGTTTCACATGATTTCAGGTTAAATACACCTGTCTCTGGGAGGTCCCACAGTTGGTTAGTACATTTCCTAACAAAAACTACATCATGAAGATGAAGGAACATTCAAAGCAAATCCGAAATGAGGTTCTTCAAAAGCACCAATCAGGGGTAGGATATAAGAACATTTCCAAGGCATTGAATATCCTCTCAGAGCACAGTAAAGTCCATTATTAAGAAATGGAGAGAATATGGCACAACTGTGAATCTGTCTAGAACAGGCCGTCCTCAAAAACGGAGTATCCGGGCGTATAGGGCACTAGTCAGGGAGGCCACCAAGAGGCCTATGGCAACTCTAAAGGAGTTACAGTGTTCCACGGCTGAGCTGGGAGACACTGTGCATGTGGCAACAATAGCCCGGGTGCTTCACAAAACTGGCCTTTATGGGAGAGTGGCAAAATGAAAGCCATTGCTGAAAAAAACTCGCATCAAATCTCAGCTAGAGTTTCCCAGAAGGCATGTGGGAGACTCTGAGACCAAGTGGAAGAAGATTCTATGGTCTGATGAGACCAAAATAGAGCTTTTTGGCCTCAACGCTAAGCGCTATGTTTGCCACTGATCAACACAAGAAAAGTCCATAATGTCAAAGTGAAAAATAAAATCTACAAATTGTTCTAAATTAATTACAAATATAAAACAGAAAATAATTGATTGCATAAGTATTCACCCCCTTTGCTATGACACACCTAAATAAGCTCTGGTGCAACCAATTGTCTTTAGAAGTCACATAATTAGTTGAATGGAGTCCACCTGTGTGCATTTAAGGTGTTTCACATGATTTCAGGTTAAATACACCTGTCTCTGGGAGGTCCCACAGTTGGTTAGTACATTTCATAACAAAAACTACATCATGAAGATGAAGGAACATTCAAAGCAAATCCGAATTGAGGTTCTTCAAAAGCACCAATCAGGGGTAGGATATAAGAACATTTCCAAGGCATTGAATATCCTCTCAGAGCACAGTAAAGTCCATTATTAAGAAATGGAGAGAATATGGCACAACTGTGAATCTGTCTAGAACAGGCCGTCCTCAAAAACGGAGTATCCGGGCATATAGGGCACTAGTCAGGGAGGCCACCAAGAGGCCTATGGCAACTCTAAAGGAGTTACAGTGTTCCACGGCTGAGCTGGGAGACACTGTGCATGTGGCAACAATAGCCCGGGTGCTTCACAAAACTGGCCTTTATGGGAGAGTGGCAAAATGAAAGCCATTGCTGAAAAAAACTCGCATCAAATCTCAGCTAGAGTTTCCCAGAAGGCATGTGGGAGACTCTGAGACCAAGTGGAAGAAGATTCTATGGTCTGATGAGACCAAAATAGAGCTTTTTGGCCTCAACGCTAATCGCTATGTTTGCCACTGATCAACACAAGAAAAGTCCATAATGTCAAAGTGAAAAATAAAATCTACAAATTGTTCTAAATTAATTACAAATATAAAACAGAAAATAATTGATTGCATAAGTATTCACCCCCTTTGCTATGACACACCTAAATAAGTTCTGGTGCAACCAATTGTCTTTAGAAGTCACATAATTAGTTGAATGGAGTCCACCTGTGTGCATTTAAGGTGTTTCACATGATTTCAGGTTAAATACACCTGTCTCTGGGAGGTCCCACAGTTGGTTAGTACATTTCCTAACAAAAACTACATGATGAAGATGAAGGAACATTCAAAGCAAATCCGGAATAAGGTTCTTCAAAAGCACCAATCAGGGGTAGGATATAAGAACATTTCCAAGGCATTGAATATCCTCTCAGAGCACAGTAAAGTCCATTATTAAGAAATGGAGAGAATATGGCACAACTGTGAATCTGTCTAGAACAGGCCGTCCTCAAAAACGGAGTATCCTGGCATATAGGGCACTAGTCAGGGAGGCCACCAAGAGGCCTATGGCAACTCTAAAGGAGTTACAGTGTTCCACGGCTGAGCTGGGAGACACTGTGCATGTGGCAACAATAGCCCGGGTGCTTCACAAAACTGGCCTTTATGGGAGAGTGGCAAAAAGAAAGCCATTGCTGAAAAGAACTCGCATCAAATCTCAGCTAGAGTTTCCCAGAAGGTATGTGGGAGACTCTGAGACCAAGTGGAAGAAGATTCTATGGTCTGATGAGACCAAAATAGAGCTTTTTGGCCTCAACGCTAAGCGCTATGTTTGCCACTGATCAACACAAGAAAAGTCCATAATGTCAAAGTGAAAAATAAAATCTACAAATTGTTCTAAATTAATTACAAATATAAAACAGAAAATAATTGATTGCATAAGTATTCACCCCCTTTGCTATTACACACCTAAATAAGCTCTGGTGCAACCAATTGTCTTTAGTAGTCACATAATTAGTTGAATGGAGTCCACCTGTGTGCAATTAAGGTGTTTCACATGATTTCAGGTTAAATACACCTGTCTCTGGGAGGTCCCACAGTTGGTTAGTACATTTCCTAACAAAAACTACATGATGAAGATGAAGGAACATTCAAAGCAAATCCGGAATAAGGTTCTTCAAAAGCACCAATCAGGGGTAGGATATAAGAACATTTCCAAGGCATTGAATATCCTCTCAGAGCACAGTAAAGTCCATTATTAAGAAATGGAGAGAATATGGCACAACTGTGAATCTGTCTAGAACAGGCCGTCCTCAAAAACGGAGTATCCGGGCGTATAGGGCACTAGTCAGGGAGGCCACCAAGAGGCCTATGGCAACTCTAAAGGAGTTACAGTGTTCCACGGCTGAGCTGGGAGACACTGTGCATATGGCAATAATAGCCCGGGTGCTTCACAAAACTGGCCTTTATGGGAGAGTGGCAAAAAGAAAGCCATTGTTGAAAAAAACTCGCATCAAATCTCGGCTAGAGTTTCCCAGAAGGCATGTGGGAGACTCTGAGACCAAGTGGAAGAAGATTCTATGGTCTGATGAGACCAAAATAGAGCTTTTTGTCCTCAACGCTAAGCGCTATGTTTGCCACTGATCAACACAAGAAAAGTCCATAATGTCAAAGTGAAAAATAAAATCTACAAATTGTTCTAAATTAATTACAAATATAAAACAGAAAATAATTGATTGCATAAGTATTCACCCCCTTTGCTATGACACACCTAAATAAGCTCTGGTGCAACCAATTGTCTTTAGAAGTCACATAATTAGTTGAATGGAGTCCACCTGTGTGCAATTAAGGTGTTTCACATGATTTCAGGTTAAATACACCTGTCTCTGGGAGGTCCCACAGTTGGTTAGTACATTTCCTAACAAAAACTACATGATGAAGATGAAGGAACATTCAAAGCAAATCCGGAATAAGGTTCTTCAAAAGCACCAATCAGGGGTAGGATATAAGAACATTTCCAAGGCATTGAATATCCTCTCAGAGCACAGTAAAGTCCATTATTAAGAAATGGAGAGAATATGGCACAACTGTGAATCTGTCTAGAACAGGCCGTCCTCAAAAACGGAGTATCCGGGCGTATAGGGCACTAGTCAGGGAGGCCACCAAGAGGCCTATGGCAACTCTAAAGGAGTTACAGTGTTCCACGGCTGAGCTGGGAGACACTGTGCATATGGCAATAATAGCCCGGGTGCTTCACAAAACTGGCCTTTATGGGAGAGTGGCAAAAAGAAAGCCATTGTTGAAAAAAACTCGCATCAAATCTCGGCTAGAGTTTCCCAGAAGGCATGTGGGAGACTCTGAGACCAAGTGGAAGAAGATTCTATGGTCTGATGAGACCAAAATAGAGCTTTTTGTCCTCAACGCTAAGCGCTATGTTTGCCACTGATCAACACAAGAAAAGTCCATAATGTCAAAGTGAAAAATAAAATCTACAAATTGTTCTAAATTAATTACAAATATAAAACAGAAAATAATTGATTGCATAAGTATTCACCCCCTTTGCTATGACACACCTAAATAAGCTCTGGTGCAACCAATTGTCTTTAGAAGTCACATAATTAGTTGAATGGAGTCCACCTGTGTGCAATTAAGGTGTTTCACATGATTTCAGGTTAAATACACCTGTCTCTGGGAGGTCCCACAGTTGGTTAGTACATTTCCTAACAAAAACTACATGATGAAGATGAAGGAACATTCAAAGCAAATCCGGAATAAGGTTATTCAAAAGCACCAATCAGGGGTAGGATATAAGAACATTTCCAAGGCATTGAATATCCTCTCAGAGCACAGTAAAGTCCATTATTAAGAAATGGAGAGAATATGGCACAACTGTGAATCTGTCTAGAACAGGCCGTCCTCAAAAACGGAGTATCCGGGCGTATAGGGCACTAGTCAGGGAGGCCACCAAGAGGCCTATGGCAACTCCAAAGGAGTTACAGTGTTCCACGGCTGAGCTGGGAGACACTGTGCATATGGCAACAATAGCCCGGGTGCTTCACAAAACTGGCCTTTATGGGAGAGTGGCAAAAAGAAAGCCATTGTTGAAAAAAACTCGCATCAAATCTCGGCTAGAGTTTCCCAGAAGGCATGTGGGAGACTCTGAGACCAAGTGGAAGAAGATTCTATGGTCTGATGAGACCAAAATAGAGCTTTTTGGCCTCAACGCTAAGCGCTATGTTTGCCACTGATCAACACAAGAAAAGTCCATAATGTCAAAGTGAAAAATAAAATCTACAAATTGTTCTAAATTAATTACAAATATAAAACAGAAAATAATTGATTGCATAAGTATTCACCCCCTTTGCTATAACACACCTAAATAAGCTCTGGTGCAACCAATTGTCTTTAGAAGTCACATAATTAGTTGAATGGAGTCCACCTGTGTGCAATTAAGGTGTTTCACATGATTTCAGGTTAAATACACCTGTCTCTGGGAGGTCCCACAGTTGGTTAGTACATTTCCTAACAAAAACTACATGATGAAGATGAAGGAACATTCAAAGCAAATCCGGAATAAGGTTCTTCAAAAGCACCAATCAGGGGTAGGATATAAGAACATTTCCAAGGCATTGAATATCCTCTCAGAGCACAGTAAAGTCCATTATTAAGAAATGGAGAGAATATGGCACAACTGTGAATCTGTCTAGAACAGGCCGTCCTCAAAAACGGAGTATCCGGGCGTATAGGGCATTAGTCAGGGAGGCCACCAAGAGGCCTATGGCAACTCTAAAGGAGTTACAGTGTTCCACGGCTGAGCTGGGAGACACTGTGCATGTGGCAACAATAGCCCGGGTGCTTCACAAAACTGGCCTTTATGGGAGAGTGGCAAAAAGAAAGCCATTGCTGAAAAAAACTTGCATCAAATCTCAGCTAGAGTTTCCCAGAAGGCATGTGGGAGACTCTGAGACCAAGTGGAAGAAGATTCTATGGTCTGATGAGACCAAAATAGAGCTTTTTGGCCTCAACGCTAAGCGCTATGTTTGCCACTGATCAACACAAGAAAAGTCCATAATGTCAAAGGGAAAATTAAAATCTACAAATTGTTCTAAATTAATTACAAATATAAAACAGAAAATAATTGATTGCATAAGTATTCACCCCCTTTGCTATGACACACCTAAATAAGCTCTGGTGCAACCAATTGTCTTTAGAAGTCACATAATTAGTTGAATGGAGTCCACCTGTGTGTAATTAAGGTGTTTCACATGATTTCAGGTTAAATACACCTGTCTCTGGGAGGTCCCACAGTTGGTTAGTACATTTCCTAACAAAAACTACATGATGAAGATGAAGGAACATTCAAAGCAAATCCGGAATAAGGTTCTTCAAAAGCACCAATCAGGGGTAGGATATAAGAACATTTCCAAGGCATTGAATATCCTCTCAGAGCACAGTAAAGTCCATTATTAAGAAATGGAGAGAATATGGCACAACTGTGAATCTGTCTAGAACAGGCCGTCCTCAAAAACGGAGTATCCGGGCGTATAGGGCACTAGTCAGGGAGGCCACCAAGAGGCCTATGGCAACTCTAAAGGAGTTACAGTGTTCCACGGCTGAGCTGGGAGACACTGTGCATATGGCAACAATAGCCCGGGTGCTTCACAAAACTGGCCTTTATGGGAGAGTGGCAAAAAGAAAGCCATTGTTGAAAAAAACTCGCATCAAATCTCGGCTAGAGTTTCCCAGAAGGCATGTGGGAGACTCTGAGACCAAGTGGAAGAAGATTCTATGGTCTGATGAGACCAAAATAGAGCTTTTTGGCCTCAACGCTAAGCGCTATGTTTGCCACTGATCAACACAAGAAAAGTCCATAATGTCAAAGTGAAAAATAAAATCTACAAATTGTTCTAAATTAATTACAAATATAAAACAGAAAATAATTGATTGCATAAGTAATCACCCCCTTTGCTATGACACATCTAAATAAGCTCTGGTGCAACCAATTGTCTTTAGAAGTCACATAATTAGTTGAATGGAGTCCACCTGTGTGCAATTAAGGTGTTTCACATGATTTCAGGTTAAATACACCTGTCTCTGGGAGGTCCCACAGTTGGTTAGTACATTTCCTAACAAAAACGACATCATGAAGATGAAGGAACATTCAAAGCAAATCCAGAATAAGGTTCTTCAAAAGCACCAATCAGGGGTAGGATATAAGAACATTTCCAAGGCATTGAATATCCTCTCAGAGCACAGTAAAGTCCATTATTAAGAAATGGAGAGAATATGGCACAACTGTGAATCTGTCTACAACAGGCCGTCCTCAAAAACGGAGTATCCGGGCGTATAGGGCACTAGTCAGGGAGGCCACCAAGAGGCCTATGGCAACTCTAAAGGAGTTACAGTGTTCCACGGCTGAGCTGGGAGACACTGTACATATGGCAACAATAGCCCGGGTGCTTCACAAAACTGGCCTTTATGGGAGAGTGGCAAAAAGAAAGCCATTGTTGAAAAAAACTCGCATCAAATCTCGGCTAGAGTTTCCCAGAAGGCATGTGGGAGACTCTGAGACCAAGTGGAAGAAGATTCTATGGTCTGATGAGACCAAAATAGAGCTTTTTGGCCTCAACGCTAAGCGCTATGTTTGCCACTGATCAATACAAGAAAAGTCAATAATGTCAAAGTGAAAAATAAAATCTACAAATTGTTCTAAATTAATTACAAATATAAAACAGAAAATAATTGATTGCATAAGTATTCACCCCCTTTGCTATGACACACCTAAATAAGCTCTGGTGCAACCAATTGTCTTTAGAAGTCACATAATTAGTTGAATGGAGTCCACCTGTGTGCAATTAAGCTGTTTCACATGATTTCAGGTTAAATACACCTGTCTCTGGGAGGTCCCATAGTTGGTTAGTACATTTCCTAACAAAAACTACATCATGAAGATGAAGGAACATTCAAAGCAAATCCGGAATAAGGTTCTTCAAAAGCACCAATCAGGGGTAGGATATAAGAACATTTCCAAGGCATTGAATATCCTCTCAGAGCACAGTAAAGTCCATTATTAAGAAATGGAGAGAATATGGCACAACTGTGAATCTGTCTAGAACAGGCCGTCCTCAAAAACGGAGTATCCGGGCGTATAGGGCACTAGTCAGGGAGGCCACCAAGAGGCCTATGGCAACTCTAAAGGAGTTACAGTGTTCCACGGCTGAGCTGGGAGACACTGTGCATATGGCAACAATAGCCCAGGTGCATCACAAAACTGGCCATTATGGGAGAGTGGCAAAAAGAAAGCCATTGTTGAAAAAAACTCGCATCAAATCTCGGCTAGAGTTTCCCAGAAGGCATGTGGGAGACTCTGAGACCAAGTGGAAGAAGATTCTATGGTCTGATGAGACCAAAATAGAGCTTTTTGGCCTCAACGCTAAGCGCTATGTTTGCCACTGATCAACACAAGAAAAGTCCATAATGTCAAAGTGAAAAATAAAATCTACAAATTGTTCTAAATTAATTACAAATATAAAACAGAAAATAATTGATTTCATAAGTATTCACCCCCTTTGCTATGACACACCTAAATAAGCTCTGGTGCAACCAATTGTCTTTAGAAGTCACATAATTAGTTGAATGGAGTCCACCTGTGTGCAATTAAGGTGTTTCACATGATTTCAGGTTAAATACACCTGTCTCTGGGAGGTCCCACAGTTGGTTAGTACATTTCCTAACAAAAACTACATCATGAAGATGAAGGAACATTCAAAGCAAATCCGGAATAAGGTTCTTCAAAAGCACCAATCAGGGGTAGGATATAAGAACATTTCCAAGGCATTGAATATCCTCTCAGAGCACATTAAAGTCCATTATTAAGAAATGGAGAGAATATGGCACAACTGTGAATCTGTCTAGAACAGGCCGCCCTCAAAAATGGAGTATCCAGGCGTATAGGGAACTAGTCAGGGAGGCCACCAAGAGGCCTATGGCAACTCTAAAGGAGTTACAGTGTTCCACGGCTGAGCTGGGAGACACTGTACATATGGCAACAATAGCCCGGGTGCTTCACAAAACTGGCCTTTATGGGAGAGTGGCAAAAAGAAAGCTATTGTTGAAAAAAACTCGCATCAAATCTCGGCTAGAGTTTCCCAGAAGTCATGTGGGAGACTCTGAGACCAAGTGGAAGAAGATTCTATGGTCTGATGAGACCAAAATAGAGCTTTTTGGCCTCAACGCTAAGCGCTATGTTTGCCACTGATCAACACAAGAAAAGTCCATAATGTCAAAGTGAAAAATAAAATCTACAAATTGTTCTAAATTAATTACAAATATAAAACAGAAAATAATTGATTGCATAAGTATTCACCCCCTTTGCTATGACACACCTAAATAAGCTCTGGTGCAACCAATTGTCTTTAGAAGTCACATAATTAGTTGAATGGAGTCCACCTGTGTGCAATTAAGGTGTTTCACATGATTTCAGGTTAAATACACCTGTCTCTGGGAGGTCCCACAGTTGGTTAGTACATTTCCTAACAAAAACTACATCATGAAGATGAAGGAACATTCAAAGCAAATCCGGAATAAGGTTCTTCAAAAGCACCAATCAGGGGTAGGATATAAGAACATTTCCAAGGCTTTGAATATCCTCTCAGAGCACAGTAAAGTCCATTATTAAGAAATGGAGAGAATATGGCACAACTGTGAATCTGTCTAGAACAGGCCGCCCTCAAAAACGGAGTATCCAGGCGTATAGGGAACTAGTCAGGGAGGCCACCAAGAGGCCTATGGCAACTCTAAAGGAGTTACAGTGTTCCACGGCTGAGCTGGGAGACACTGTACATATGGCAACAATAGCCCGGGTGCTTCACAAAACTGGCCTTTATGGGAGAGTGGCAAAAAGAAAGCCATTGTTGAAAAAAACTCGCATCAAATCTCGGCTAGAGTTTCCCAGAAGGCATGTGGGAGACTCTGAGACCAAGTGGAAGAAGATTCTATGGTCTGATGAGACCAAAATAGAGCTTTTTGGCCTCAACGCTAAGCGCTATGTTTGCCACTGATCAATACAAGAAAAGTCCATAATGTCAAAGTGAAAAATAAAATCTACAAATTGTTCTAAATTAATTACAAATATAAAACAGAAAATAATTGATTGCATAAGTATTCACCCCCTTTGCTATGACACACCTAAATAAGCTCTGGTGCAACCAATTGTCTTTAGAAGTCACATAATTAGTTGAATGGAGTCCACCTGTGTGCAATTAAGCTGTTTCACATGATTTCAGGTTAAATACACCTGTCTCTGGGAGGTCCCATAGTTGGTTAGTACATTTCCTAACAAAAACTACATCATGAAGATGAAGGAACATTCAAAGCAAATCCGGAATAAGGTTCTTCAAAAGCACCAATCAGGGGTAGGATATAAGAACATTTCCAAGGCATTGAATATCCTCTCAGAGCACAGTAAAGTCCATTATTAAGAAATGGAGAGAATATGGCACAACTGTGAATCTGTCTAGAACAGGCCGTCCTCAAAAACGGAGTATCCGGGCGTATAGGGCACTAGTCAGGGAGGCCACCAAGAGGCCTATGGCAACTCTAAAGGAGTTACAGTGTTCCACGGCTGAGCTGGGAGACACTGTGCATATGGCAACAATAGCCCAGGTGCATCACAAAACTGGCCATTATGGGAGAGTGGCAAAAAGAAAGCCATTGTTGAAAAAAACTCGCATCAAATCTCGGCTAGAGTTTCCCAGAAGGCATGTGGGAGACTCTGAGACCAAGTGGAAGAAGATTCTATGGTCTGATGAGACCAAAATAGAGCTTTTTGGCCTCAACGCTAAGCGCTATGTTTGCCACTGATCAACACAAGAAAAGTCCATAATGTCAAAGTGAAAAATAAAATCTACAAATTGTTCTAAATTAATTACAAATATAAAACAGAAAATAATTGATTTCATAAGTATTCACCCCCTTTGCTATGACACACCTAAATAAGCTCTGGTGCAACCAATTGTCTTTAGAAGTCACATAATTAGTTGAATGGAGTCCACCTGTGTGCAATTAAGGTGTTTCACATGATTTCAGGTTAAATACACCTGTCTCTGGGAGGTCCCACAGTTGGTTAGTACATTTCCTAACAAAAACTACATCATGAAGATGAAGGAACATTCAAAGCAAATCCGGAATAAGGTTCTTCAAAAGCACCAATCAGGGGTAGGATATAAGAACATTTCCAAGGCATTGAATATCCTCTCAGAGCACATTAAAGTCCATTATTAAGAAATGGAGAGAATATGGCACAACTGTGAATCTGTCTAGAACAGGCCGCCCTCAAAAATGGAGTATCCAGGCGTATAGGGAACTAGTCAGGGAGGCCACCAAGAGGCCTATGGCAACTCTAAAGGAGTTACAGTGTTCCACGGCTGAGCTGGGAGACACTGTACATATGGCAACAATAGCCCGGGTGCTTCACAAAACTGGCCTTTATGGGAGAGTGGCAAAAAGAAAGCTATTGTTGAAAAAAACTCGCATCAAATCTCGGCTAGAGTTTCCCAGAAGTCATGTGGGAGACTCTGAGACCAAGTGGAAGAAGATTCTATGGTCTGATGAGACCAAAATAGAGCTTTTTGGCCTCAACGCTAAGCGCTATGTTTGCCACTGATCAACACAAGAAAAGTCCATAATGTCAAAGTGAAAAATAAAATCTACAAATTGTTCTAAATTAATTACAAATATAAAACAGAAAATAATTGATTGCATAAGTATTCACCCCCTTTGCTATGACACACCTAAATAAGCTCTGGTGCAACCAATTGTCTTTAGAAGTCACATAATTAGTTGAATGGAGTCCACCTGTGTGCAATTAAGGTGTTTCACATGATTTCAGGTTAAATACACCTGTCTCTGGGAGGTCCCACAGTTGGTTAGTACATTTCCTAACAAAAACTACATCATGAAGATGAAGGAACATTCAAAGCAAATCCGGAATAAGGTTCTTCAAAAGCACCAATCAGGGGTAGGATATAAGAACATTTCCAAGGCATTGAATATCCTCTCAGAGCACAGTAAAGTCCATTATTAAGAAATGGAGAGAATATGGCACAACTGTGAATCTGTCTAGAACAGGCCGCCCTCAAAAACGGAGTATCCAGGCGTATAGGGAACTAGTCAGGGAGGCCACCAAGAGTCCTATGGCAACTCTAAAGGAGTTACAGTGTTCCATGGCTGAGCTGGGAGACACTGTACATATGGCAACAATAGCCCGGGTGCTTCACAAAACTGGCCTTTATGGGAGAGTGGCAAAAAGAAAGCCATTGTTGAAAAAAACTCGCATCAAATCTCGGCTAGAGTTTCCCAGAAGGCATGTGGGAGATTCTGAGACCAAGTGGAAGAAGATTCTATGGTCTGATGAGACCAAAATAGAGCTTTTTGGCCTCAACGCTAAGCGCTATGTTTGCCACTGATCAACACAAGAAAAGTCCATAATGTCAAAGTGAAAAATAAAATCTACAAATTGTTCTAAATTAATTACAAATATAAAACAGAAAATAATTGATTGCATAAGTATTCACCCCCTTTGCTATGACACACCTAAATAAGCTCTGGTGCAACCAGTTGTCTTTAGAAGTCACATAATTAGTTGAATGGAGTCCACCTGTGTGCAATTAAGGTGTTTCACATGATTTCAGGTTAAATACACCTGTCTCTGGGAGGTCCCACAGTTGGTTAGTACATATCCTAACAAAAACTACATCATGAAGATGAAGGAACATTCAAAGCAAATCCAGAATAAGGTTCTTCAAAAGCAACAATCAGGGGTAGGATATAAGAACATTTCCAAGGCATTGAATATCCTCTCAGAGCACAGTAAAGTCCATTATTAAGAAATGGAGAGAATATGGCACAACTGTGAATCTGTCTAGAACAGGCCGTCCTCAAAAACGGAGTATCCGGGCGTATAGGGCACTAGTCAGGGAGGCCACCAAGAGGCCTATGGCAACTCTAAAGGAGTTACAGTGTTCCACGGCTGAGCTGGGAGACACTGTGCATATGGCAACAATAGCCCGGGTGCTTCACAAAACTGGCCTTTATGGGAGAGTGGCAAAAAGAAAGCCATTGTTGAAAAAAACTCGCATCAAATCTCGGCTAGAGTTTCCCAGAAGGCATGTGGGAGACGCTGAGACCAAGTGGAAGAAGATTCTATGGTCTGATGAGACCAAAATAGAGCTTTTTGGCCTCAACGCTAAGCGCTATGTTTGCCACTGATCAACACAAGAAAAGTCCATAATGTCAAAGTGAAAAATAAAATCTACAAATTGTTCTAAATTAATTACAAATATAAAACAGAAAATAATTGATTGCATAAGTATTCACCCCCTTTGCTATGACACACCTAAATAAGCTCTGGTGCAACCAGTTGTCTTTAGAAGTCACATAATTAGTTGAATGGAGTCCACCTGTGTGCAATTAAGGTGTTTCACATGATTTCAGGTTAAATACACCTGTCTCTGGGAGGTTCCACAGTTGGTTAGTACATTTCCTAACAAAAACTACATCATGAAGATGAAGGAACATTCAAAGCAAATCCAGAATAAGGTTCTTCAAAAGCAACAATCAGGGGTAGGATATAAGAACATTTCCAAGGCATTGAATATCCTCTCAGAGCACAGTAAAGTCCATTATTAAGAAATGGAGAGAATATGGCACAACTGTGAATCTGTCTAGAACAGGCCGTCCTCAAAAACGGAGTATCCGGTCGTAAAGGGCACTAGTCAGGGAGGCCACCAAGAGGCCTATGGCAACTCTAAAGGAGTTACAGTGTTCCACGGCTGAGCTGGGAGACACTGTGCATATGGCAACAATAGCCCGGGTGCTTCACAAAACTGGCCTTTATGGGAGAGTGGCAAAAAGAAAGCCATTGTTGTAAAGAACTCGCATCAAATCTCGGCTAGAGTTTCCCAGAAGGCATGTGGGAGACTCTGAGACCAAGTGGAAGAAGATTCTATGGTCTGATGAGACCAAAATAGAGCTTTTTGGCCTCAACGCTAAGCGTTATGTTTGCCACTGATTAACACAAGAAAAGTCCATAATGTCAAAGTGAAAAATAAAATCTACAAATTGTTCTAAATTAATTACAAATATAAAACAGAAAATAATTGATTGCATAAGTATTCACCCCCTTTGCTATGACACACCTAAATAAGCTCTGGTGCAACCAGTTGTCTTTAGAAGTCACATAATTAGTTTAATGGAGTCCACCTGTGTGCAATTAAGGTGTTTCACATGATTTCAGGTTAAATACACCTGTCTCTGGGAGGTCCCACAGTTGGTTAGTACATTTCCTAACAAAAACTACATCATGAAGATGAAGGAACATTCAAAGCAAATCCGAAATGAGGTTCTTCAAAAGCACCAATCAGGGGTAGGATATAAGAACATTTCCAAGGCATTGAATATCCTCTCAGAGCACAGTAAAGTCCATTATTAAGAAATGGAGAGAATATGGCACAACTGTGAATCTGTCTAGAACAGGCCGTCCTCAAAAACGGAGTATCCGGGCGTATAGGGCACTAGTCAGGGAGGCCACCAAGAGGCCTATGGCAACTCTAAAGGAGTTACAGTGTTCCACGGCTGAGCTGGGAGACACTGTGCATATGGCAACAATAGCCCGGGTGCTTCACAAAACTGGCCTTTATGGGAGAGTGGCAAAAAGAAAGCCATTGTTGAAAAAAACTCGCATCAAATCTCGGCTAGAGTTTCCCAGAAGGCATGTGGGAGACGCTGAGACCAAGTGGAAGAAGATTCTATGGTCTGATGAGACCAAAATAGAGCTTTTTGGCCTCAATGCTAAGCGCTATGTTGGCCACTGATCAACACAAGAAAAGTCCATAATGTCAAAGTGAAAAATAAAATCTACAAATTGTTCTAAATTAATTACAAATATAAAACAGAAAATAATTGATTTCATAAATATTCACCCCCTTTGCTATGACACACCTAAATAAGCTCTGGTGCAACCAATTGTCTTTAGAAGTCACATAATTAGTTGAATGGAGTCCACCTGTGTGCAATTAAGGTGTTTCACATGATTTCAGGTTAAATACACCTGTCTCTGGGAGGTCCCATAGTTGGTTAGTACATTTCCTAACAAAAACTACATCATGAAGATGAAGGAACATTCAAAGCAAATCCGGAATAAGATTCTTCAAAAGCACCAATCAGGGGTAGGATATAAGAACATTTCCAAGGCATTGAATATCCTCTCAGAGCACAGTAAAGTCCATTATTAAGAAATGGAGAGAATATGGCACAACTGTGAATCTGTCTAGAACAGGCCGTCCTCAAAAACGGAGTATCCGGGCGTATAGGGCACTAGTCAGGGAGGCCACCAAGAGGTCTATGGCAACTCTAAAGGAGTTACAGTGTTCCACGGCTGAGCTGGGAGACACTGTGCATATGGCAACAATAGCCCGGGTGCTTCACAAAACTGGCCTTTATGGGAGAGTGGCAAAAAGAAAGCCATTGTTGAAAAAAACTCGCATCAAATCTCAGCTAGAGTTTCCCAGAAGGCATGTGGGAGACTCTGAGACCATGTGGAAGAAGATTCTATGGTCTGATGAGACCAAAATAGAGCTTTTTGGCCTCAACGCTAAGCGCTATGTTTGCCACTGATCAACACAAGAAAAGTCCATAATGTCAAAGTGAAAAATAAAATCTACAAATTGTTCTAAATTAATTACAAATATAAAACAGAAAATAATTGATTGCATAAGTATTCACCCCCTTTGCTATGACACACCTAAATAAGCTCTGGTGCAACCAGTTGTCTTTAGAAGTCACATAATTAGTTGAATGGAGTCCACCTGTGTGCAATTAAGGTGTTTCACATGATTTCAGGTTAAATACACCTGTCTCTGGGAGGTCCCACAGTTGGTTAGTACATTTCCTAACAAAAACTACATCATGAAGATGAAGGAACATTCAAAGCAAATCCAGAATAAGGTTCTTCAAAAGCAACAATCAGGGGTAGGATATAAGAACATTTCCAAGGCATTGAATATCCTCTCAGAGCACAGTAAAGTCCATTATTAAGAAATGGAGAGAATATGGCACAACTGTGAATCTGTCTAGAACAGGCCGTCCTCAAAAACGGAGTATCTGGGCGTATAGGGCACTAGTCAGGGAGGCCACCAAGAGGCCTATGGCAACTCTAAAGGAGTTACAGTGTTCCACGGCTGAGCTGGGAGACACTGTGCATATGGCAACAATAGCCCGGGTGCTTCACAAAACTGGCCTTTATGGGAGAGTGGCAAAAAGAAAGCCAATGTTGTAAAGAACTCGCATCAAATCTCGGCTAGAGTTTCCCAGAAGGCATGTGGGAGACTCTGAGACCAAGTGGAAGAAGATTCTATGGTCTGATGAGACAAAAATAGAGCTTTTTGGCCTCAACGCTAAGCGTTATGTTTGCCACTGATCAACACAAGAAAAGTCCATAATGTCAAAGTGAAAAATAAAATCTACAAATTGTTCTAAATTAATTACAAATATAAAACAGAAAATAATTGATTGCATAAGTATTCACCCCCTTTGCTATGACACACCTAAATAAGCTCTGGTGCAACCAGTTGTCTTTAGAAGTCACATAATTAGTTTAATGGAGTCCACCTGTGTGCAATTAAGGTGTTTCACATGATTTCAGGTTAAATACACCTGTCTCTGGGAGGTCCCACAGTTGGTTAGTACATTTCCTAACAAAAACTACATCATGAAGATGAAGGAACATTCAAAGCAAATCCGAAATGAGGTTCTTCAAAAGCACCAATCAGGGGTAGGATATAAGAACATTTCCAAGGCATTGAATATCCTCTCAGAGCACAGTAAAGTCCATTATTAAGAAATGGAGAGAATATGGCACAACTGTGAATCTGTCTAGAACAGGCCGTCCTCAAAAACGGAGTATCCGGGCGTATAGGGCACTAGTCAGGGAGGCCACCAAGAGGCCTATGGCAACTCTAAAGGAGTTACAGTGTTCCACGGCTGAGCTGGGAGACACTGTGCATATGGCAACAATAGCCCGGGTGCTTCACAAAACTGGCCTTTATGGGAGAGTGGCAAAAAGAAAGCCATTGTTGAAAAAACTCGCATCAAATCTCGGCTAGAGTTTCCCAGAAGGCATGTGGGAGACTCTGAGACCAAGTGGAAGAAGATTCTATGGTCTGATGAGACCAAAATAGAGCTTTTTGGCCTCAACGCTAAGCGCTATGTTTGCCACTGATCAACACAAGAAAAGTCCATAATGTCAAAGTGAAAAATAAAATCTACAAATTGTTCTAAATTAATTACAAATATAAAACAGAAAATAATTGATTGCATAAGTAATCACCCCCTTTGCTATGACACATCTAAATAAGCTCTGGTGCAACCAATTGTCTTTAGAAGTCACATAATTAGTTGAATGGAGTCCACCTGTGTGCAATTAAGGTGTTTCACATGATTTCAGGTTAAATACACCTGTCTCTGGGAGGTCCCACAGTTGGTTAGTACATTTCCTAACAAAAACTACATCATGAAGATGAAGGAACATTCAAAGCAAATCCAGAATAAGGTTCTTCAAAAGCACCAATCAGGGGTAGGATATAAGAACATTTCCAAGGCATTGAATATCCTCTCAGAGCACAGTAAAGTCCATTATTAAGAAATGGAGAGAATATGGCACAACTGTGAATCTGTCTACAACAGGCCGTCCTCAAAAACGGAGTATCCGTGCGTATAGGGCACTAGTCAGGGAGGCCACCAAGAGGCCTATGGCAACTCTAAAGGAGTTACAGTGTTCCACGGCTGAGCTGGGAGACACTGTGCATATGGCAACAATAGCCCGGGTGCTTCACAAAACTGGCCTTTATGGGAGAGTGGCAAAAAGAAAGCCATTGTTGAAAAAAACTCGCATCAAACCTCGGCTAGAGTTTCCCAGAAGGCATGTGGGAGACTCTGAGACCAAGTGGAAGAAGATTCTATGGTCTGATGAGACCAAAATAGAGCTTTTTGGCCTCAACGCTAAGCGCTATGTTTGCCACTGATCAACACAAGAAAAGTCCATAATGTCAAAGTGAAAAATAAAATCTACAAATTGTTCTAAATTAATTACAAATATAAAACAGAAAATAATTGATTGCATAAGTAATCACCCCCTTTGCTATGACACATCTAAATAAGCTCTGGTGCAACCAATTGTCTTTAGAAGTCACATAATTAGTTGAATGGAGTCCACCTGTGTGCAATTAAGGTGTTTCACATGATTTCAGGTTAAATACACCTGTCTCTGGGAGGTCCCACAGTTGGTTAGTACATTTCCTAACAAAAACTACATCATGAAGATGAAGGAACATTCAAAGCAAATCCAGAATAAGGTTCTTCAAAAGCACCAATCGGGTAGGATATAAGAACATTTCCAAGGCATTGAATATCCTCTCAGAGCACAGTAAAGTCCATTATTAAGAAATGGAGAGAATATGGCACAACTGTGAATCTGTCTAGAACAGGCCGTCCTCAAAAACGGAGTATCCGGGCGTATAGGGCACTAGTCAGGGAGGCCACCAAGAGGCCTATGGCAACTCTAAAGGAGTTACAGTGTTCCACGGCTGAGCTGGGAGACACTGTGCATATGGCAACAATAGCCCGGGTGCTTCACAAAACTGGCCTTTATGGGAGAGTGGCAAAAAGAAAGCCATTGTTGAAAAAACTCGCATCAAATCTCGGCTAGAGTTTCCCAGAAGGCATGTGGGAGACGCTGAGACCAAGTGGAAGAAGATTCTATGGTCTGATGAGACCAAAATAGAGCTTTTTGGCCTCAACGCTAAGCGCTATGTTTGCCACTGATCAACACAAGAAAAGTCCATAATGTCAAAGTGAAAAATAAAATCTACAAATTGTTCTAAATTAATTACAAATATAAAACAGAAAATAATTGATTGCATAAGTATTCACCCCCTTTGCTATGACACACCTAAATAAGCTCTGGTGCAACCAATTGTCTTTAGAAGTCACATAATTAGTTGAATGGAGTCCACCTGTGTGCAATTAAGGTGTTTCATATGATTTCAGGTTAAATACACCTGTCTCTGGGAGGTCCCACAGTTGGTTAGTACATTTCCTAACAAAAACTACATCATGAAGATGAAGGAACATTCAAAGCAAATCCGGAATAAGGTTCTTCAAAAGCACCAATCAGGGGTAGGATATAAGAACATTTCCAAGGCATTGAATATCCTCTCAGAGCACAGTAAAGTCCATTATTAAGAAATGGAGAGAATATGGCACAACTGTGAATCTGTCTAGAACAGGCCGTCCTCAAAAACGGAGTATCCGGGCGTATAGGGCACTAGTCAGGGAGGCCACCAAGAGGCCTATGGCAACTCTAAAGGAGTTACAGTGTTCCACGGCTGAGCTGGGAGACACTGTGCATATGGCAACAATAGCCCGGGTGCTTCACAAAACTGGCCTTTATGGGAGAGTGGCAAAAAGAAAGCCATTGTTGAAAAAAACTCGCATCAAATCTCGGCTAGAGTTTCCCAGAAGGCATGTGGGAGACTCTGAGACCAAGTGGAAGAAGATTCTATGGTCTGATGAGACCAAAATAGAGCTTTTTGGCCTCAACGCTAAGCGCTATGTTTGCCACTGATCAACACAAGAAAAGTCCATAATGTCAAAGTGAAAAATAAAATCTACAAATTGTTCTAAATTAATTACAAATATAAAACAGAAAATAATTGATTGCATAAGTATTCACCCCCTTTGCTATGACACACCTAAATAAGCTCTGGTGCAACCAATTGTCTTTAGAAGTCACATAATTAGTTGAGTGGAGTCCACCTGTGTGCAATTAAGGTGTTTCACATGATTTCAGGTTAAATACACCTGTCTCTGGGAGGTCCCACAGTTGGTTAGTACATTTCCTAACAAAAACTACATCATGAAGATGAAGGAACATTCAAAGCAAATCCGGAATAAGGTTCTTCAAAAGCACCAATCAGGGGTAGGATATAAGAACATTTCCAAGGCATTGAATATCCTCTCAGAGCACAGTAAAGTCCATTATTAATAAATGGAGAGAATATGGCACAACTGTGAATCTGTCTAGAACAGGCCGTCCTCAAAAACGGAGTATCCGGGCGTATAGGGCACTAGTCAGGGAGGCCACCAAGAGGCCTATGGCAACTCTAAAGGAGTTACAGTGTTCCACGGCTGAGCTGGGAGACACTGTGCATATGGCAACAATAGCCCGGGTGCTTCACAAAACTGGCCTTTATGGGAGAGTGGCAAAAAGAAAGCCATTGTTGAAAAAAACTCGCATCAAATCTCGGCTAGAGTTTCCCAGAAGGCATGTGGGAGACTCTGAGACCAAGTGGAAGAAGATTCTATGGTCTGATGAGACCAAAATAGAGCTTTTTGGCCTCAACTCTAAGCGCTATGTTTGCCACTGATCAACACAAGAAAAGTCCATAATGTCAAAGTGAAAAATAAAATCTACAAATTGTTCGAAATTAATTACAAATCTAAAACAGAAAATAATTGATTGCATAAGTATTCACCCCCTTTGCTATGACACACCTAAAGAAGCTCTGGTGCATCCAATTGTCTGTAGAAGTCACATAATTAGTTGAATGGAGTCCACCTGTGTGCAATTAAGGTGTTTCACATGATTTCAGGTTAAATACACCTGTCTCTGGGAGGTTCCACAGTTGGTTAGTACATTTCCTAACAAAAACTACATCATGAAGATGAAGGAACATTCAAAGCAAATCCGGAATAAGGTTCTTCAAAAGCACCAATCAGGGGTAGGATATAAGAACATTTCCAAGGCATTGAATATCTTCTCAGAGCACAGTAAAGTCCATCATTAAGAAATGGAGAGAATATGGCACAACTGTGAATTTGTCTAGAACAGGCCGTCCTCAAAAACGGAGTATCCGGGCGTATAGGGCACTAGTCAGGGAGGCCACCAAGAGGCCTATGGCAACTCTAAAGGAGTTACAGTGTTCCACGGCTGAGCTGGGAGACACTGTGCATATGGCAACAATAGCCCGGGTGCTTCACAAAACTGGCCTTTATGGGAGAGTGGCAAAAAGAAAGCCATTGTTGAAAAAAACTCGCATCAAATCTCGGCTAGAGTTTCCCAGAAGGCATGTGGGAGACTCTGAGACCAAGTGGAAGAAGATTCTATGGTCTGATGAGACCAAAATAGAGCTTTTTGGCCTCAACTCTAAGCGCTATGTTTGCCACTGATCAACACAAGAAAAGTCCATAATGTCAAAGTGAAAAATAAAATCTACAAATTGTTCTAAATTAATTACAAATCTAAAACAGAAAATAATTGATTGCATAAGTATTCACCCCCTTTGCTATGACACACCTAAAGAAGCTCTGGTGCATCCAATTGTCTGTAGAAGTCACATAATTAGTTGAATGGAGTCCACCTGTGTGCAATTAAGGTGTTTCACATGATTTCAGGTTAAATACACCTGTCTCTGGGAGGTCCCACAGTTGGTTAGTACATTTCCTAACAAAGACTAAATCATGAAGATGAAGGAACATTCAAAGCAAATCCGGAATAAGGTTCTTCAAAAGCACCAATCAGGGGTAGGATATAAGAACATTTCCAAGGCATTGAATATCTTCTCAGAGCACAGTAAAGTCCATCATTAAGAAATGGAGAGAATATGGCACAACTGTGAATTTGTCTAGAACAGGCCGTCCTCAAAAACGGAGTATCCGGGCGTATAGGGCACTAGTCAGGGAAGCCACCAAGAGGCCTATGGCAACTCTAAAGGAGTTACAGTGTTCCACGGCTGAGCTGGGAGACACTGTGCATATGGCAACAATAGCCCGGGTGCTTCACAAAACTGGCCTTTATGGGAGAGTGGCAAAAAGAAAGCCATTGTTGAAAAAAACTCGCATCAAATCTCGGCTAGAGTTTCCCAGAAGGCATGTGGGAGACTCTGAGACCAAGTGGAAGAAGATTCTATGGTCTGATGAGACCAAAATAGAGCTTTTTGGCCTCAACGCTAAGCACTATGTTTGCCACTGATCAACACAAGAAAAGTCCATAATGTCAAAGTGAAAAATAAAATCTACAAATTGTCCTAAATTAATTACAAATATAAAACAGAAAATAATTGATTGCATAAGTATTCACCCCCTTTGCTATGACACACCTAAATAAGATCTGGTGCAACCAATTGTCTTTAGAAGTCACATAATTAGTTGAATGGAGTCCACCTGTGTGCAATTAAGCTGTTTCACATGATTTCAGGTTAAATACACCTGTCTCTGGGAGGTCCCACAGTTGGTTAGTACATTTCATAACAATAACTACATCATGAAGATGAAGGAACATTCAAAGCAAATCCGGAATAAGGTTCTTCAAAAGCACCAATCAGGGGTAGGATATAAGAACATTCCCAAGGCATTGAATATCCTCTCAGAGCACAGTAAAGTCCATTATTAAGAAATGGAGAGAATATGGCACAACTGTGAATCTGTCTAGAACAGGCCGTCCTCAAAAACGGAGTATCCGGGCGTATAGGGCATTAGTCAGGGAGGCCACCAAGAGGCCTATGGCAACTCTAAAGGAGTTACAGTGTTCCACGGCTGAGCTGGGAGACACTGTGCATATGGCAACAATAGCCCGGGTGCTTCACAAAACTGGCCTTTATGGGAGAGTGGCAAAAAGAATGCCATTGTTGAAAAAAAACTCGCATCAAATCTCAGCTAGAGATTCCCAGAAGGCATGTGGGAGACTCTGAGACCAAGTGGAAGAAGATTCTATGGTCTGATGAGACCAAAATAGAGCTTTTTGGCCTCAACGCTAAGCGCTATGTTTGCCACTGATCACCACAAGAAAAGTCCATAATGTCAAAGTGAAAAATAAAATCTACAAATTGTTCTAAATTAATTACAAATATAAAACAGAAAATAATTGATTGCATAAGTATTCACCCCCTTTGCTATGACACACCTAAATAAGCTCTGGTGCAACCAATTGTCTTTAGAAGTCACATAATTAGTTGAATGGAGTCCACCTGTGTGCAATTAAGGTGTTTCACATGATTTCAGGTTAAATACACCTGTCTCTGGGAGGTCCCACAGTTGGTTAGTACATTTCCTAACAAAAACTACATCATGAAGATGAAGGAACATTCAAAGCAAATCCGGAATAAGGTTCTTCAAAAGCACCAATCAGGGGTAGGATATAAGAACATTTCCAAGGCATTGAATATCCTCTCAGAGCACAGTAAAGTCCATTATTAAGAAATGGAGAGAATATGGCACAACTGTGAATCTGTCTTGTACAGGCCGTCCTCAAAAACGGAGTATCCGGGCGTATAGGGCACTAGTCAGGGAGGCCACCAAGAGGCCTATGGCAACTCTAAAGGAGTTACAGTGTTCCACGGCTGAGCTGGGAGACACTGTGTATATGGCAACAATAGCCCGGGTGCTTCACAAAACTGGCCTTTATGGGAGAGTGGCAAAAAGAAAGCCATTGTTGAAAAAAACTCGCATCAAATCTCGGCTAGAGTTTCCCAGAAGGCATGTGGGAGACTCTGAGACCAAGTGGAAGAAGATTCTATGGTCTGATGAGACCAAAATAGAGCTTTTTGTCCTCAACGCTAAGCGCTATGTTTGCCACTGATCAACACAAGAAAAGTCCATAATGTCAAAGTGAAAAATAAAATCTACAAATTGTCCTAAATTAATTACAAATATAAAACAGAAAATAATTGATTGCATAAGTATTCACCCCCTTTGCTATGACACACCTAAATAAGCTCTGGTGCAACCAATTGTCTTTAGAAGTCACATAATTAGTTGAATGGAGTCCACCTGTGTGCAATTAAGCTGTTTCACATAATTTCAGGTTAAATACACCTGTCTCTGGGAGGTCCCACAGTTGGTTAGTACATTTCATAACAAAAACTACATCATGAAGATGAAGGAACATTCAAAGCAAATCCGGAATAAGGTTCTTCAAAAGCACCAATCAGGGGTAGTATATAAGAACATTCCCAAGGCATTGAATATCCTCTCAGAGCACAGTAAAGTCCATTATTAAGAAATGGAGAGAATATGGCACAACTGTGAATCTGTCTAGAACAGGCCGTCCTCAAAAACGGAGTATCCGGGCGTATAGGGCATTAGTCAGGGAGGCCACCAAGAGGCCTATGGCAACTCTAAAGGAGTTACAGTGTTCCACGGCTGAGCTGGGAGACACTGTGCATATGGCAACAATAGCCCGGGTGCTTCACAAAACTGGCCTTTATGGGAGAGTGGCAAAAAGAAAGCCATTGCTGAAAAAAACTCGCATCAAATCTCGGCTAGAGTTTCCCAGAAGGCATGTGGGAGACTCTGAGACCAAGTGGAAGAAGATTCTATGGTCTGATGAGACCTAAATAGAGCTTTTTGGCCTCAACGCTAAGCGATATGTTTGCCACTGATCAACACAAGAAAAGTCCATAATGTCAAAGTGAAAAATCAAATCTACAAATTGTTCTAAATTAATTACAAATATAAAACAGAAAATAATTGATTGCATAAGTATTCACCCCCTTTGCTATGACACACCTAAAGAAGCTCTGGTGCATCCAATTGTCTGTAGAAGTCACATAATTAGTTGAATGGAGTCCACCTGTGTGCAATTAAGGTGTTTCACATGATTTCAGGTTAAATACACCTGTCTCTGGGAGGTCCCATAGTTGGTTAGTACATTTCCTAACAAAGACTACATCATGAAGATGAAGGAACATTCAAAGCAAATCCGGAATAAGGTTCTTCAAAAGCACCAATCAGGGGTAGGATATAAGAACATTTCCAAGGCATTGAATATCTTCTCAGAGCACAGTAAAGTCCATCATTAAGAAATGGAGAGAATATGGCACAACTGTGAATTTGTCTAGAACAGGCTGTCCTCAAAAACGGAGTATCCGGGCGTATAGGGCACTAGTCAGGGAGGCCACCAAGAGGCCTATGGCAACTCTAAAGGAGTTACAGTGTTCCACGGCTGAGCTGGGAGACACTGTGCATATGGCAACAATAGCCCGGGTGCTTCACAAAACTGGCCTTTATGGGAGAGTGGCAAAAAGAAAGCCATTGTTGAAAAAAACTCGCATCAAATCTCGGCTAGAGTTTCCCAGAAGGCATGTGGGAGACTCTGAGACCAAGTGGAAGAAGATTCTATGGTCTGATGAGACCAAAATAGAGCTTTTTGGCCTCAACGCTAAGCGCTATGTTTGCCACTGATCAACACAAGAAAAGTCCATAATGTCAAAGTGAAAAATAAAATCTACAAATTGTCCTAAATTAATTACAAATATAAAACAGAAAATAATTGATTGCATAAGTATTCACCCCCTTTGCTATGACACACCTAAATAAGATCTGGTGCAACCAATTGTCTTTAGAAGTCACATAATTAGTTGAATGGAGTCCACCTGTGTGCAATTAAGCTGTTTCACATGATTTCAGGTTAAATACACCTGTCTCTGGGAGGTCCCACAGTTGGTTAGTACATTTCATAACAATAACTACATCATGAAGATGAAGGAACATTCAAAGCAAATCCGGAATAAGGTTCTTCAAAAGCACCAATCAGGGGTAGGATATAAGAACATTCCCAAGGCATTGAATATCCTCTCAGAGCACAGTAAAGTCCATTATTAAGAAATGGAGAGAATATGGCACAACTGTGAATCTGTCTAGAACAGGCCGTCCTCAAAAACGGAGTATCCGGGCGTATAGGGCATTAGTCAGGGAGGCCACCAAGAGGCCTATGGCAACTCTAAAGGAGTTACAGTGTTCCACGGCTGAGCTGGGAGACACTGTGCATATGGCAACAATAGCCCGGGTGCTTCACAAAACTGGCCTTTATGGGAGAGTGGCAAAAAGAAAGCCATTGCTGAAAAAAACTCGCATCAAATCTCGGCTAGAGTTTCCCAGAAGGCATGTGGGAGACTCTGAGACCAAGTGGAAGAAGATTCTATGGTCTGATGAGACCTAAATAGAGCTTTTTGGCCTCAACGCTAAGCGATATGTTTGCCACTGATCAACACAAGAAAAGTCCATAATGTCAAAGTGAAAAATCAAATCTACAAATTGTTCTAAATTAATTACAAATATAAAACAGAAAATAATTGATTGCATAAGTATTCACCCCCTTTGCTATGACACACCTAAAGAAGCTCTGGTGCATCCAATTGTCTGTAGAAGTCACATAATTAGTTGAATGGAGTCCACCTGTGTGCAATTAAGGTGTTTCACATGATTTCAGGTTAAATACACCTGTCTCTGGGAGGTCCCATAGTTGGTTAGTACATTTCCTAACAAAGACTACATCATGAAGATGAAGGAACATTCAAAGCAAATCCGGAATAAGGTTCTTCAAAAGCACCAATCAGGGGTAGGATATAAGAACATTTCCAAGGCATTGAATATCTTCTCAGAGCACAGTAAAGTCCATCATTAAGAAATGGAGAGAATATGGCACAACTGTGAATTTGTCTAGAACAGGCTGTCCTCAAAAACGGAGTATCCGGGCGTATAGGGCATTAGTCAGGGAGGCCACCAAGAGGCCTATGGCAACTCTAAAGGAGTTACAGTGTTCCACGGCTGAGCTGGGAGACACTGTGCATATGGCAACAATAGCCCGGGTGCTTCACAAAACTGGCCTTTATGGGAGAGTGGCAAAAAGAATGCCATTGTTGAAAAAAAACTCGCATCAAATCTCAGCTAGAGATTCCCAGAAGGCATGTGGGAGACTCTGAGACCAAGTGGAAGAAGATTCTATGGTCTGATGAGACCAAAATAGAGCTTTTTGGCCTCAACGCTAAGCGCTATGTTTGCCACTGATCACCACAAGAAAAGTCCATAATGTCAAAGTGAAAAATAAAATCTACAAATTGTTCTAAATTAATTACAAATATAAAACAGAAAATAATTGATTGCGTAAGTATTCACCCCCTTTGCTATGACACACCTAAATAAGCTCTGGTGCAACCAATTGTCTTTAGAAGTCACATAATTAGTTGAATGGAGTCCACCTGTGTGCAATTAAGGTGTTTCACATGATTTCAGGTTAAATACACCTGTCTCTGGGAGGTCCCACAGTTGGTTAGTACATTTCCTAACAAAAACTACATCATGAAGATGAAGGAACATTCAAAGCAAATCCGGAATAAGGTTCTTCAAAAGCACCAATCAGGGGTAGGATATAAGAACATTTCCAAGGCATTGAATATCCTCTCAGAGCACAGTAAAGTCCATTATTAAGAAATGGAGAGAATATGGCACAACTGTGAATCTGTCTTGTACAGGCCGTCCTCAAAAACGGAGTATCCGGGCGTATAGGGCACTAGTCAGGGAGGCCACCAAGAGGCCTATGGCAACTCTAAAGGAGTTACAGTGTTCCACGGCTGAGCTGGGAGACACTGTGTATATGGCAACAATAGCCCGGGTGCTTCACAAAACTGGCCTTTATGGGAGAGTGGCAAAAAGAAAGCCATTGTTGAAAAAAACTCGCATCAAATCTCGGCTAGAGTTTCCCAGAAGGCATGTGGGAGACTCTGAGACCAAGTGGAAGAAGATTCTATGGTCTGATGAGACCAAAATAGAGCTTTTTGTCCTCAACGCTAAGCGCTATGTTTGCCACTGATCAACACAAGAAAAGTCCATAATGTCAAAGTGAAAAATAAAATCTACAAATTGTCCTAAATTAATTACAAATATAAAACAGAAAATAATTGATTGCATAAGTATTCACCCCCTTTGCTATGACACACCTAAATAAGCTCTGGTGCAACCAATTGTCTTTAGAAGTCACATAATTAGTTGAATGGAGTCCACCTGTGTGCAATTAAGCTGTTTCACATAATTTCAGGTTAAATACACCTGTCTCTGGGAGGTCCCACAGTTGGTTAGTACATTTCATAACAAAAACTACATCATGAAGATGAAGGAACATTCAAAGCAAATCCGGAATAAGGTTCTTCAAAAGCACCAATCAGGGGTAGGATATAAGAACATTCCCAAGGCATTGAATATCCTCTCAGAGCACAGTAAAGTCCATTATTAAGAAATGGAGAGAATATGGCACAACTGTGAATCTGTCTAGAACAGGCCGTCCTCAAAAACGGAGTATCCGGGCGTATAGGGCATTAGTCAGGGAGGCCACCAAGAGGCCTATGGCAACTCTAAAGGAGTTACAGTGTTCCACGGCTGAGCTGGGAGACACTGTGCATATGGCAACAATAGCCCGGGTGCTTCACAAAACTGGCCTTTATGGGAGAGTGGCAAAAAGAAAGCCATTGCTGAAAAAAACTCGCATCAAATCTCGGCTAGAGTTTCCCAGAAGGCATGTGGGAGACTCTGAGACCAAGTGGAAGAAGATTCTATGGTCTGATGAGACCTAAATAGAGCTTTTTGGCCTCAACGCTAAGCGATATGTTTGCCACTGATCAACACAAGAAAAGTCCATAATGTCAAAGTGAAAAATCAAATCTACAAATTGTTCTAAATTAATTACAAATATAAAACAGAAAATAATTGATTGCATAAGTATTCACCCCCTTTGCTATGACACACCTAAATAAGCTCTGGTGCAACCAATTGTCTTTAGAAGTCACATAATTAGTCGAATGGAGTCCACCTGTGTGCAATTAAGGTGTTTCACATGATTTCAGGTTAAATACACCTGTCTCTGGGAGGTCCCACAGTTGGTTAGTACATTTCCTAACAAAAACTACATCATGAAGATGAAGGAACATTCAAAGCAAATCCGGAATAAGGTTCTTCAAAAGCACCAATCAGGGGTAGGATATAAGAACATTTCCAAGGCATTGAATATCCTCTCAGAGCACAGTAAAGTCCATTATTAAGAAATGGAGAGAATATGGCACAACTGTGAATCTGTCTAGAACAGGCCGTCCTCAAAAACGGAGTATCCAGGCGTATAGGGCACTAGTCAGGGAGGCCACCAAGAGGCCTATGGCAACTCTAAAGGAGTTACAGTGTTCCACGGCTGAGCTGGGAGACACTGTGCATACGCCAACAATAGCCCGGGTGCTTCACAAAACTGGCCTTTATGGGAGAGTGGCAAAAAGAAAAAAACTTGCATCAAATCTCGGCTAGAGTTTCCCAGAAGGCATGTGGGAGACTCTGAGACCAAGTGGAAGAAGATTCTATGGTCTGATGAGACCAGAATAGAGCTTTTTGGCCTCAACGCTAAGCGCTATGTTTGGCGTAAGCCTAACACCGCACATCATCCTGAGAACACCATCGCTACCGTGAAGCATGGTGGTGGCAGCATCATGCTATGGGGATGCTTCTCTGCGTCAGGGCCTGGAAAGCTTGTGAAGATAGAGGGCAAAATGGATGCGGCAAAGTACAGAGAAATCCTGAAGGAAAACCTGCTGAAGTCTGCAAGAGACCTGGGACTTGGGAGAAGATTCATCTTCCAGCAGGACAATGACCCCAAACATACAGCCAAAGCCACACTGGAGTGGCTTAAAAACAAAAAGGTCAATGTCCTGGAGTGGCCCAGTCAAAGCCCGGACCTCAATCTAATTGAGAATATGTGGAAAGAGTAGAAAATTGCTGTTCACCAAAGGTCCCCATCCAACTTGACGGAGCTTGAGCAATTTTGCAAAGAAGAATGGGC
>NW_026708916.1:87500-122500 GCF_902713425.1 Acipenser ruthenus
TACAGCTGTCCGATGAAGAGGTTTCCAATTCAGGTGAAGATGAAACGGAGTTTAATAGGGCTTCCTGCCTCTCCACCCAGTGTGAATTTGAAGTGGACTGTCAAAATGTAAGTAAAATTATATTAAGAAAAATACCTACAGACGTGCTCAAATTTGGTACCCCTCCACAAAAAACGAAGAATGCACAATTTTCTCTGAAATAACTTGAAACTGACAAAAGTAATTGGCATCCGCCATTGTTTATTCCATATTTAATAGAAATCAGACTTTGCTTTTGATTTTTTATTCAACATAATATTGTAAATAAGAAAACAAATGAAAATGGCATGGACAAAAATGATGGGACCGCTAACCTAGTATTTTGTTGCACAACCTTTAGAGGAAATCACTGCAATCAAACGTTTTCTGTAGCTCTCAATGAGACTTCTGCACCTGTTAACAGGTAGTTTGGCCCACTCTTCCTGAGCAAACTGCTCCAGCTGTCTCAGGTTTGATGGGTGCCTTCTCCAGACTGCAAGTTTCAGCTCTTTCCATAGATGTTCGATAGGATTCAGATCAGGACTCATAGATGGCCACTTCAGAATAGTCCAATGTTTTGTTCTTATCCATTCTTGGGTGCTTTTAGCTGTGTGTTTTGGGTCATTATCCTGTTGGAGGACCCATGACCTGCGACTGAGACAGAGCTTTCTGACACTGGGCAGTACAGAGCCTCCTCCATGTTTCACTGTAGGTATGGTGTTCTTTTCTTTGAAAGCTTCATTTTTTCGTCTGTGAACACAGAGCTGATGTGACTTGCCAAAAAGCTCCAGTTTTGACTCATCTGTCCACATTCTCCCAGAAGGATTGTGGCTTGTCAATATGCATTTTAGCAAATTCCAGTCTGGCTTTTTTATGTTTTTCTTTCAAAAGTGGAGTCCTCCTGGGTCTTCTTCCATGGAGCCCACTTTCGCTCAAAAAGCGACGGATGGTGCGATCAGAAACTGACGTACCTTCACCTTGGAGTTCAGCTTGTATCTCTTTGGCAGTTATCCTTGGTTCTTTTTCTACCATTCGCACTATCCTTCTGTTCACTCTGGGGTCGATTTTCCTCTTGCGGCTGCGCCCAGGGAGGTTGGCTACAGTTCCATGGACCTTAAACTTCTTAATAATATTTGCAACTGTTGTCACAGGAACATCAAGCTGCTTGGAGATGGTCTTGTAGCCTTTACCTTTACCATGCTCGTCTATTATTTTCTTTCTGATCTCCTCAGACAACTCTCTCCTTTGCTTTCTCTGGTCCATGTTCAGTGTGGTGCACACAATGGTACCAAACAGCACAGTGACTACTTTTAAATAGGCTGAATGACTGATTACAAGATTGGAGACATGTGTGATACTAATTAAGGAAACTAATTAGTTTGAAATATCTCTATAATCCAATTATTTATTATCTTTTCTAAGGGGTACCAACAAATGTGTCCAGGCCATTTTAGAATATCTTTGTAGAATAAGCAATAATTCATCTCTTTTCACAGCTTCTTTGCTTTATTCTATGACATACCAAAGGCATGCAAGTATACATGATAAAATAGCTTTTAATTTCATCACTTTTCAGGAGGAATGAAGCATTATTTCAATGAGCTGTAAGGGTACCAACAAATTTGAGCACGTCTGTATATAATCTTTTAAATGTTATATAATCTTACCGTGTATACTGTATGCTTAACATCCAATCCCATAACATGTAATGACAATTATATGCACAACTGCATTACATTTACTTAATTTACATTTATTTAGAACTAACGAGTGTATATAGTTTGCTTTGACCAATTTCACAACCAATTTGCTAACAGCCTAGGCTTACAGCTCTGTCTATCCCTTGACACATTACATTGTTAAATTATTTTGCATAAATGAATGCGAGTACTTTATGTAAGCAATTTAAAATAGTTCATAAGCACAATAACACACATACAGAGACCACCGATGCCTTGGGTACATTATTTTAAAATGAACATGCAAGACCTAAGATGGCATTGCTTGTAGTGTTCAAGTATAATATTGTAGCGTTGAGCATGCTATGGGCAATGTTCTGCGGCGGTGACGGTGGAAAATAAAAGATCAGACCAGGCAGTGAGGTTAAAATGGAATAGCTCTTAACTTGAACCACACTAAATAGGGATACGTCTCCAATTCCCTATAACAGTCGTACTTGGAGTTTGAAGATTATTAATTATTACGGTTTACTGCAGCGGCGTTCGATCGATTTCTGTTCGATCGATCCCAAAACCCCACGTGAAGCTGCAACTTAACTAGCGGTCTTGAAGTGCATCATATGGTGGTTTCTTAAGAGCGTAGGCAGGTTTGAAACACATGAATTATTTAGCAAAATCAAGTGTGCAGATATATTTTTCGTTTGGTGAACTATTATGTTTTTGGTTTCTATGGTGTCACAATGCATTACCCAAACATTTCACGATTCCCTCAGACCGCTCGTGAACTCAAGTAGAAGTTCAAGAGCTAGTAGTTTCAATGATGTTTGGGAAACACTTACCTAAACGATGGTCTTACTACATTGGTTTGGTAAAGTAGCTATTGAGAAAAGCGAACCCGACTCAGAACACAGAACAGAACAGAACACAAACAGCGCACTCACGTCAACACTTGCAGACTGCACAGAAACAGCAGGCAAGATAACAGCGGGGAGAGAGAGACACACACAAAATACAATACAACCCTGGCGCCCACAACACTTAACACAGTACACACTGGACAAAAATTGTTTTCAAATTCCCCTGTCTAAATACACCCCCACAGTCCATCCATTCGCACCACCGCTACAGTATCTTACACTTTTGCAAATCCAGAATTAAACCATTTTTACGAATTTTATGAATTGTGATATATCCTGTTGTGTTTGTTTAAAGTTATGCATTCCAGATAACGTTTCTGATCAATGATAATACCATTTAAGATTTCCTGTAGGTTCTACTCTTCCTAACTGTATTTCCTCTCTTCTGTAGGATGAGTTTGACAATCACCCACTATATCCAGGAGCACCGCTCAGTAAAAATGAAAGTGACCTTTGCATTGAAACATCGACTGACAGATTCTGCTTTGGATAATCTTCTTGAACTTATGTCATGTCATGTTAAAGACTTTCCTAAAACAACCAAATACTATCTGTACAAAAAGTTCAATTGTGCAGACTTGTCATCTATGGTGCTGCATTTTTTTTGTAAAATATGCCAATCATACATCTGCCCTGAGAATGATAATGTAGATTCCTGTCCAGAATGTGGTGAGGGGTTTAATAAAGAATTAAACAAAAAGGCTGGTCACTTTTTCATCCAGCTCCCATTGAAAAAGCAGGAACTGCTTGAAAAAGAAGCCGTTTTAGATTCCATCCAGAAAAATGTCCACACTAGAAGCAGAGAGATAGGTGATGTCACATCTGGGAAACTGTACCAAAAAGTAAGGAATTCCACACAGTTTGGTCAGAATGGCATTTCTCTTCAGTGGAACAGTGATGGTGTTTAAGTATTTAAATCATCCAGAAGCAGTTTCTGGCCTATTCAGGTAATGGTGAATGAACTCCCATACAAGTTAAGAATCAACAATGTTCTGTTGTCATGTCTGTGGTTTGGCCCAGGAAAGCCCAGGATGGATAGCTACTTGAGTGTTTTTGTTAAAGAGTTAACTGATTTGCACGAAACAGGTGTAACAGTAATAATTCCAGGAGAAGGTCAGAAGGTTGTTAAAATACATACTTTAATTTGTTCAGCAGATTCGGTGGCTAGACCAGCCCTTCGTAACACAACCCTGTTTAATGGCAAGTATGGTTGTGACTTTTGTCTGCATCCTGGTCAGCATGTTCACAAGGGAAGAGAATTCACTAGAGTACACCCCATTAAAGAAAAAGATCCACCTATAAGAACTCATGAACAGCACAAAGCAGATGCAATTGCTGCTTCTGAAAGTGGAAACCCAGTGAATGGTGTTAAAGGCTCTTCCCCGTTGTTGTTTTTACCTGTTTTGAATATGTCACGGTCTTTTGTATCTGAATACATGCACTGTGTTCTTCTTGGTGTAGTAAGGGGGATTTTACCTTTGAGATACATTCAACATTGGTTTTACTTGGTCTATTCAGTGAATAATCTTTTGACAGACTCAATTACTAGAGAAACTCTTAGAAAAGTAAGTGTGGTTCTTAAGGAGTTTGTAAACCAAACTGAGACTCTGTGTGGTAAAAGTCACTTGACCTTTAATGTCCATCTACTTCTGCATTTACCTAGAGGTGTTAGTGACTGGGGAGCTCTTTGGGCAACCTCTGCTTTCCCTTATGAAGGGTACAACAGGGTATTAAAAAGCCTTTTCTAGGGTACACAGAGCGTATCAAAACAAGTGTGTGAAATGTATACTGTGATAAAAAAGGTAAAAAAGCTACAAGCATACAAAGTGCCAGTGAACCTGTACATATTTTCTTAAAAAAACTTATTGGATCAACAAGAATTTCTACTTGGTCATCAAGTTAAAAAAGAAGTACTTGTGTATGACAGGTTTATTTACAATCATGTTTTGTATCGCACTAAAAACTATAACCATGTAATGAAAAGGTCTAACTTTACAGCTGAATTGCAAAATAGTCATGTTGTTGAACTAACCTCTCTTCTGCTAGTAAAGTGCAGAGATGGGCCATGCTCTGTTCATGGGAGAGAGATAGCTATATTGACTGTGAAGAAACTGGAAAAAAATTGCAGATTTTATATACAGTAGAGAGTTTAGCATATCCTCAAACTTTCTCATTGAAATTCACAAGAATGATAAAACAGAGGCTGTGTTTTTGGACCATTTGGAAAGGAAATGTGTTAGGATGTCAATTGATGAGAAGAGTTCTGTGAATTTCATGCCAAATGAAGTTGAAAGGGATTAGGTGTTTCATACTTTAAAATGAGCGTTTCAACAATTCTTCACAAATTAATCAATGTTAACCATGTTTTCATCAGAATGTACAAAACAATTTTCATACGAAATTATTATTACTAAATTATTAAAGAGTAAATAGATTCAAATTCCATTTTAATGTTGTTTTTTGTTTTACTTATTCCTAATCTTGTTATGAGGTTGGCAATCATTCGGAGTTCTTTGCTGCAATATTAAGTTTTATCATTTTTCTCCTATAGTTTTCTCTAAGTAGCTTTGAGCTAAATTACTGCTCTAGACTGCTAAGTGACTGTCCATTTTTTTATTTTCTGATTCCAAAAGTTCATATGATGCTTGCTATGACCTTTCAACTCTGTTGGCAGCATTACAGGACCTATTAGAATCAGGAAGCGCAACAGAAATTTTAGATGAACATGAAGCATTATCAAGCCTTATAACATGGACATGCAGACATGTTTGTCAGCGTGAGCAATACACAGTTAATGCCTGTGTCTTCCTGATGTTTTACATATCACAGACAGCTGTTTCTCACAGCTAGAGCACCACTTGGAAATTAAATACTGTGCAAGTAAAGAAGGAAGGCAGCTTGCAGGAAAATTAAAAAAAGAACACAAGTGACTGCAATTGTCCTGCCCTTTTCACAAATCACAAATTCACAGCCTAGCGATAAGGACGTGGTACAACTCTTTCTGTTTTGACATGTGTAACGTGCAGTGTTGTGTGGTATAGTGCCATTACGGATTCTGTCCCCTGTCGATGAGAAGAGAGGAGGTTAAGAGCTCTAAAACCATGTATGCAGACGAGCTCGGCTCTTTTTCATTGTGGTTTAGATGCTCACTTGGAGTGCGTAGGGTTGCCAGTTCACGCCCAGCCTCCACCCTGTTACACATGTATGAACAGGATAATATAGTATTGTTATTGTCAAAAAGAAAACGTATATGGTTAAAGTAAAGGAGTCTGTACATCTGTTGATTTATTTATATTTTTTAAAAATGTGCATATTTGTATATAATAATTTATTATATCTATTTAAAATTTTGTAGGACAATAAATTATGTCCATATTCATTATGGCTGCTGCTTTGTCTTTTTAAATATTAAGGGTTACTTGAAGTTATCTGCAGGCAACACTTGTGTTATTTACTATGATGTGCTTTTATTTTGTTTTAAAAAGTTTACACACCCCAGCTATATCAGAAATATTTTAAAACAGAATAAAATAAAACAAAAACAGCTCTGCTTAAATTTATTATACATTATTTTGTTCCTACTAATGTGCTATTTTCAGTATCTGGTAATTAAATAAATAGGTTTATTAAACGGTTTATTAAAAGTTAAGTATTTTGCTTTATTCAATCTATAAACCTAGTATATACTGTAAAAGTCATTCTTACATTTTCAGTCCTAAACAGAGTCATAGTATTATTCTTTTGCATACTATAGGAGGAGTCCTATTGAGGTACTATAGGGAGACCCTTTTGAGTACTATAGGAGGATACTTTTTTTTAAAGAATCCTACAGGATTCCTTTAAAACCCTTTTAGTCCTATAGAGAGTCCTATAGTACTACTATAGGATTCTATGGGACATTTCCGTAAGGGTGACTATGGTCATGTAACTCAATTCTGACCCTGGTCAAGTAGCACTATTCTGACTCTGGTCATATGACAAATGACTGCTTCCTAACGCAATTTGTCAAGGCACCGACGAGACGGGAAGCATGCCTTGATTTAGTCTTTTCAAATAACGAAGACAGAATAACTAAAACAGAGGTCAGAGAGCCATTGGCAAACTCAGACCACAACATGGTTTCATTTGAAGTGATTTTCAAAACCCAAAAAGTAATGACTAAAGCTAAGGTTTACAATTTTAGAAAAGCAAACTATGAAGGTATGAAACAGAGACTAACAGAAGTAGATTGGAGTAAAATAGAGAAAACATCCACAGAAAAGGATGGCTGTTTTTTAAAAATGTAGTACTAGAGGTGCAAAACAATTACATCCCAAAAGTAGACAAATCTAAATCTAAAACAAAATGGCCAAAATGGTTTAATAGATCAATTTAAAAAAAAAAAATATTCAGCTGAAAAAAGGCACTTTACAGAGCGTTTAAAAGGGACCAAAAACAAAGTACACATAAAGAGTACTTGGAACTGCAAACATAAGTCAAAAAGGAAGTTAGAAAGGCCAAGAGAGAGAGAGAGAGAGAGAGAGAAATGAACATTGCTAAGGGGGCTAACACCAATTCCAAAATGTTTTTCCAATATATTAAAAGCAAGAGAATCTTCAAAAGAGGAGGTTAAATGTCTAAGAGACACAAATGGCAAAATCATAGACAAAAAAATAGCGAATATATTAAATGATTACTTTTCACAAGTTTTTACAAAGGAGGATACGGACAACATGCCCCACATGCCCCACATGTTGACCTGTTCCTATCCAGTTTTAAATAACTTTAGCATAACAGAGGCAGAAGTGTTAAAGGGACTAGGAGCTCTTAAAATAAACAAATCCCCTGGGCCGGATGAGATCCTCCCAATAGTACTCAAAGAAATGAAAGAAGTTATTTACAAACCGCTAATCAAGATCATGCAACAGTCTCTTGACACAGGGGTTGTACCGACAGACTGGAAAATTGCAAACGTAATACCGATCCACAAAAAGGGAGACAAAACTGAACCAGGTAACTACAGGCCAATAAGCCTGACTTCTATTATATGTAAACTTATGGAAACTATAATAAGATCCAAAATGGAAAATTACCTATATGGTAACAATATCCTGCGAAACAGTCAGCATGGTTTTAGGAAAGGGAGATCGTGTCTAACTAACCTGCTTGATTTTTTGAGGATGCAACATCGACAATGGATAATTGCAAAGCATATGACATGGTTTATTTAGATTTCCAGAAAGCTTTATAAATAAAGCAAGCATTGCTATTATAAAAAGATACCCTTTCTACTTCAACAGACGCATACTGCAGCGAAAACAAAAACGGAAGTACTTTGGAAACACACTGATGACGTCTCCCTACACGTCTCTTCTTACAGAAAGAGGTGGCAGGGCAGCTTTGTGATTAAGGGAAGAAAAGAAAGCATTACCTCACACAAAAATACCGGAGTAAGGAGCCACTTTGCTGTAATTACACCACCATACTTTAGAAAGGGACTCAGCTGTGTAGGGTTTCATTCTGTAGTTTAGTTTTGGACTTTGTTGTGATCTGTATTTCATTTACTTGCACTTATCTGCTCCCTATTGCACTTAACCTAATCTGAAGTATTTTGTATTTCACATGCGCTCGTAGCTAACCCGGATATAACGATCAACACTGTTCTCCGCTCTGGAGCTGCCCCGATATCAAATCTTACTGGGTTTTGTAATCGCTCTTATTAGGACTGAAATCATTGTATTTTGTAGCTTTGCTCTTAATTGTACTGTAATTCTGGATATGCATTTTTTTGTATACAACTGTAAGGTCGCCCTGGGTAAGGGCGTGTGATAAGAAATAAATAAATAAATAAATAATAATAATAATTTAACCTTTGTTTTTATATGCGTGCGTCTCATGTGCTTCACAAAATTATAACTATATAAATAAAATGTATTATTATTATTGTTAGTAAAAAAAAAAATATTAAATGTTAACTCCCCTTTTTTTTGGTTAATAACTTCTGTACATTGAGTTGCTGTAGTTTGAGGAGACTTGATGGGATCCGGCTCTCAGCGTGCTGAAACATACTTCATAATAAACACGGCACTTGTCTCTGTTTTAAGCCTGCGAGGCTGGGTTTTGTATTATGTGGTGTGGGCTCGGTGCTCTGTATTTTGAAACGGCTTTCAGAAGCAGACAGTAGCATATACAGGTGTTTAGGTGTGTTATGGTTCCTGGGCTTTTCAGTTACTGTGCCCCGCATCTAAGGAATTCTCTTGCTCGGAATATTCGGGAAGCAGGTGCAATAACTTCTAGTTTAAGACTTTATTTAAAACCTGACTTTCAGTCCATAGCTTTGATTAGATTATCCAATCTTTGTGTTGTTAAGCACTCAGGCGCTATGGACGTGTAAAATTGTACCGCATAGAAACACTGGCAGCTATAGCTCTGGTTACAGTAATACTTACCGGGGTCTCCTATCTGTACCGACGTATCACTATCGGTATCACTTCAACTTATAGAGTCAGCCATCTTGCGTAAACACAGAAAACACTGACGTTACACTGTACACCCAAGAACGTGTGACGCGTTTAATATCTGAACGGCACGTGTGTATACATGTATAATAGAAACGTTCTATTCCTAAACAGCAGTGTTTATACGTCATCAGGTGTTGACGTTTAGTCATTTGGAACTCTAAATAACGCTCAACGTTATGTGTTTTTAATCTGTGCTTTTTTTTTGGATAAGTTGAATGTTTATATTTTAAACACCAGCCCTGTTATAAACCTGTACGAATGTTTAAAAAATGTTTTACAAATCATAAACGCGTCCATGAGTTTACAAAACAAACTAAATCCTAAACACATTTAGAATTATAAACACAGTGACGTGTTTGAAAAGCGTGACAAATACGTGTTTTAAAGTTAAACACTCGGTCTTACTGCGTACGATATTCGACTGCAACATTATTTTTGTTATTGTTTAGGCTCGATAGGTATTTAAAAAATTAGGTTAACATGTATATTTACAAAATTAATAACAAATGTAAAATGGGGCTCCCGAGTGGCGCATCCAGTAAAGGCGCTCCACGTGGAGTGCAGGATGCGCTCTATAGTCTGGACGTCGCGAGTTCAAGTCCAGCTTATTCCTTTGCCGACGGAGGACAGGAGCTTCCAGGGGGCGCCGCCCGAGGGGAGGGAGGGCTAGGTTGGCCAGGGTGTCCTCGGCTCACCGCGCACCAGCGACCCCTGTAGTCTGGCTGGGCGCCTGCGGGCTTGCCTGTAAGCTGCCCGAGAGCTGCGTTGTCCACCAACGTTGTAGCTCTTGGGTGGCTACATGGTGAGTCCGCAGTGTGAAAAAAAGCAGTCGGCTTTTATATATATAGTGTTTTAAATTATTATGTTTTGTTTTACTATTAGTTTTACTTGTTTAGTTGTAGTTTATATAGTTTTTAGCGAAAGCTAAACATGGCAACGTACGTGGTCTTTCTATAATGAGCAACGGGAGTGAAGTTGGTTCGGAGGATTTCGATACCAGCAACAGTGATGCTGACTTATCACTCAGTGATTATGATGAAGAGGATGTGGAGCCAAGAACAATACAAACTGTACGAACAGAAGAGCATGCAGTTACTTTACAGGTAAGCCAGCTGCAAACGGGAAGCTGTTTGGTTTGAAATGGCAGTGCTGTGACTAAATACTATCAAAACACAGCACTGGGTACAGGCAATGCGGCAGCCAGATCCATCACAATGCCTGTGCAAAGTAGCTGTGTACAAGCATTTGTGACTATCCCTCCAACACAAGCGAAGCAGACACTGTAAAAAAGGTACAGGGTCTGCTATGAAAATTAAAACAAAAGAAAAGACAAAAGAAAAGAAAAATGTGCAGTGGTTGCGAAGGCAATCCCGGGTTCTGTTGTATTGAACATTTCAATAAATGGCACAGAGCAAGTCAAAACTGGCACACGTTTTGAAGTTGTATTTATTTGATAATTACTGTTTACTGATTATTATTGTTATTAGCAGCTTTTTTGTTTTCATTGTTAAAAAAAAACAAAAAACGTTTTTATCTCTATATTGAATATGGGTATGTAGTACACAGCAGCATAAAGGGTTAATGAAAAACACAGTTTAAGTCATTTATTTGTGTTTTATTCATCATATGTTAACATTTTATAGCAACTACAGATTTGAAAACATTATTATTATTATTATTATTATTATTTTCAAAATCTGGTACCTGGGAAGGGGTTTCATTTTTACATCTGGAGTTGAAGTGGTTAATAATAAATGAAAATACTTACTGTTAAAAGGCTAGCAAGTTGGTTAAACTCTCCTGGTAGCATTAAGCTTGCTGTGCAGTATTGCTTGAATAGTGTACGAGTGTTTGCCTTCAATTGTTTGTATAAAGTTATTTAAAGATTTTGTTTTCCTAAGCTTTATTGACAAAACCCAGAAGTGTGTGTGGGGTGGCGCAGTTGTTGACATTCGTGTGAGCTGTTTTTAATCAAACTGTCAGATTGTAATCTGTCTGCATCCATCCGTTGTTGATATTAAGAGTTATTTCTTCACCACTTCCAAACCCAAATATTACACTACGAATTGTGTTTTGTTTGCTGTCACTGAAAGCAGATCAGCGCTCAGCCTTTGCTGGGAACACGTGACGTGGGTGTAAAAAAAGTCACGTGATAGAGGGATACTACAGTATAGTTTTATGTCGTAGAGATTGGCTATCCAATGTGTCACTCATTCTGGAGCTGTGTATAGCAATTGCGAAATGATGCGGCAGGGGCGGGGCTTTACTTCAAACAGATATCGCGTGGTTTGACTGTGGCGCTGAACTGTAAGATCGCAATGTACATATTTCTATTTTTTAGTTTGTATTTATACTGCTGGGTTTTTACTGGAGCAATCTAGGTAAAGTACCTTGCTCAAGGGTACAGCAGCAGTGTCCCCTACCAGGGATTGAACCCACGACCTTCCAGTCAAGAGTCCAGAGCCCTAACCACTACTCCACACTGTATAAAAAAAATATTACTGTGTTATTATTATTATTATTATTATTATTATTATTATTATTATTTATTTAATTTGTTTTGCATTCCACTTTGTATCATGAAAGAAAATTAAAACGTTGATTAATATACGAGTTTTGCAAGTATGACCTGTATCATAATATTGCAGACAGAAACGGACCCCGATTGTAGCGGCGGTAAGAATCCAAGAGTACAACTTTTATCTTCCAAAATAGAAAGCTATTTTATTGATGAAATCGAGTGAACAGCAACACTCGGGCTGCTCTTAGCTGACCGCCAGAGCGCCCCAGGAGAACGCCCCCCACTGCCCCGTGCCTGACAACGGGGTACCGGCAGGACACCCCCGTCCCGCCCCCGCGTCTCCAGCAGAGTAAATCTCCGCGACAACAGAGATCAAATCATGTGAGAGAAGGGAACACGCGGATATCACGTGACTAACACGCTGTCACCGCCCCGCTTTCATTGGAAGAGTCACGCGGAATGATTTGAGACACGTGATCAGTCCTCTCTCATTGGTTAACGCCCGTCGCTGGATGTTTCCACAGCGTGATTTGTACCATCGTCCACAAAACCGTTTTTTCCAGTATTTTTTTGTTAAATTGGTTATTGCAAAGTCAAATTTGAAAAACACCAAACCCGGTAGCCGATTCCACAAAAAAAGACCACGTTTTTCCTAACACTAAAAGGTAAGTGCTGAGTTATTTATTACTCAAAGTGAAATGTATGTATTTGTTAATCTCCATCGATATGCATGAACATTCGTGTGTGTGTGTGTGTGTGTGTGTGTGTGTGTGTGTGTGTGTGTGTGTGGGGTCGGATTGACAGGCTCAACAAACCCTGTGAACGGGGTAGCATCTGGTGAAATACTTTTTGAGATACAGCATGGCGAAGAAAACAGCTTTTTAAAAAAAAAAAAAAGAAAAAAAAGAAAAATGAAGACGCTTTTGTATACACCTGTATCTCGAAAAGTACTGCTAATTTAGGAACCACACTTGGCATACACATAGTCCCGGAATGTAGATGTGCAACGGGGTATATATTTTCGGAGGGGTCCTGGTTTTACCGAAATTGAACCAAAAAAGATAACTGTCTGACGTCAGTGCCTGGTAGCGTTGCTTTCGACCGTTCATTTCACTGAATAAATAGGGAGGCATTGAATAGCCTATAGTTCAGCACACACGGGTCAGATCTGTGTTTCTGTCCTGTTAAAACTGGTAATCAGTGATAATAATGAGTGTTTGTGCCTTCAGTACTGGAGAAACTAATAATAATTTGTTCATTTAGGAAATACGTTTGCTTCCCCAAACACTCGTTTTTTTTGGCAGCCTAATAGAAGAACAAGTCAGCTGACTGGCCAAGCTTTATTTCTGATGAGCTCTCATTTTGGCAGGCGTCACAAATCTCCGCCAATTTACGTAGTTTTAGTGCCTCATTTGTTGAGCAATGAAAGAAGGCTTTGTGCAATATGAAAACAGCGGTAGGAATATTATTTTCTTCAGTGCGCTGAAACTATCTGAATATTCTTACAAACATTGCTGCACATTCATTCGAAGCCAAAAAGTCGACGTCTGTGTCTAAAATGGCAAGTGATGTGTGAGATTAACATAAAAACCAACAACAACAAAGTGATGCTTCAGATTTGGCAAGCGAGTCAGAATCGAGGGATACAGACCGCTGCAGGTAATGCACATCGCTCGAAAGTGCTTCACACTTTCCAGACACTGGGCAAAGGTACATGCTACGTATAGTGATCAACGTTTTGTTTTGTTGTGATCCTATTTTCTGTTATGAGGAGAGTAATAAACGAAAATTGTGGGGGGGGTTTGTACAACGCCACCTTTTCCACATATATTTTTTGAAGCGTTTATTTAAGTTACATTTGACAGTTTTCACTTGCATGCACAGCTTAAAAAAGAAAAAGTAAACCCCAGTAATGCTGTTACTTCATGAAAATGTGTCATTTGCCACTTTGTTTATTGCGAAGAAACTACAATGGCAGGGATAAAAAAAGAAAGAAAAAAGCGATATCTACTTATGTACTGTTTCTGCCTGAAATACACACGTGGAAAGTGTATACTTTTATAGTTAATCCAGTGGAGCAAAGTAAAGCCTTCACAACCTATTCTGGAATAGTACAGTTTTACATATTTTAGGATAAATAGTATTGTGCTGCAAGCATTCAAGTTAACTAACGAGCTTTCGTTAGTTAACTTGAATGCTTGCAGCACAGTGATTGTCAGAACATTTTCTAGTTTTAATAAAATTAAAATGAATAACATGCTGTTTTAATAGCATTACAGTGAGATTTGTATAATTGTTTGTTTGCAAGGTGTCATTTGAATACTGGTCAGGAAATGGTATTTGCTTAATATTTTTATTATTAATGGTGATCAAACATTGTAACTTGTTAAGTAGTTATTTCTGAGATGTATTAGTTGATTGGTGCAAGTGCAGTGTTGCAACGTTTTGTTACTGTATGTAAAGTCTGATCGGATAGTCAGATTTTCACGACCATTTAAACAACCCCCCACCACTACGCACATCTTGAGCGCCCTGTGGCCCCCCAAGGTTTGGAAATGTCCTTATCTGGCCCGCCAGAGAATGTAATTGAGTACCACTGCTGTAAATGCTTATGATCTTGTATAGCGTAGGTTCTAAAAAAAAAAAAGTGAGACGATAATGTTTTGCCAAATAGAATAAAATACAAATGCATACTGTTATATGTATGCGTGTTATATATTCCATATTTAAGCACATACATTAAACACTTTCTGCTATTTGTTTACTGTATATCGCTGCCAAAGGAAGTTTGAGATTTTTTAAATTAACACAAAGTTGTTCTTCAACTGCTACAGAATGTTTATCTTGAAGAGACCTTCTTCACAACACGAAGTAATTTACTGACACTATCGAGAATCTCTTATATCAAATCATTAATCGTGGTAGCTAGCGTCACTTGCAGAGACTTACGCAGGTAGGCCTATATATTAATTTAGCTGTAAGACATTTTCCATCGCTGAAAAAAAATAGACTTCATGATTAATCTAACTTCAGGTAATTCAGTGAAATATTTTACTTGCCGATATATATTTGGGGACGGCCCACCCCTCCAGACTAGGACATATTTTAATGCCTTCTATGTAATGAATTAAACATTTGCACAATATTCTAGTTCACAATTTAAAATGGAGAAAATGTAATCCCACTATATTGCTATCTATTGCTAGTCAATTATGTTAATGATTTAAACTATTGACAACATGTTTAAGAACATATGAAGTGGGAAGCGTTTAAAATCTTGAAAAAAAATGTATGTACAGTACTGTGCTTAATACGAGTTAGGCCTAATGTATGTACTCTACTGTACTTAATACGTTTCTGATTTTACATTTCTGGATTGCAATGAGATATAAAATACATCTTACAGTATGTCTTTAAAAAATGTAGAGTTTTGACATAGGTTAGATTTAGGTTTATGTTAAGTTGTGTGCTTAACTGTTTGGGTTTATTTTAAGTTTTTTGACTGTAGTAGTAAACAAAAAAAACACGTTTCAAAGGCATGTGGAAATGCGGGTGCATGAACGTTTTATCATTTTTTTTACAAATGGTAATTTGGAGCTTCAAGGAATTTTCCTGTGCTAAGTTTAAACAAGAAGAATGACTTTGTTCGGATAATTTTGTACAGTGGACATATATATGTATGGCATATTATATCATACGTTTGCTTCTGGCCAGAGCCAGTTTGGCGGGTAAATACTTTTGTCTCTGTTCCATTTGGTGGGGGTGGGGGGGAACCCTCGAATTCACCTGCAGTTGCAGATTTTCTTTTTCTCTCTCCAAATGTTAAGCCACACAAAACAAGCAAAGTTGGGTTGCAAATGCATCGTTTTGATTGGGTCGTCAGCCAAGCAGGAAAAACATTTAATTGGATTATTACAATTTGTACTGTGCTTGCTGTTGCCTGATGCTAGAGCTTCTTATTTATGATGGTAACTTGAGGTATTTCAGTAGAAATGTTCTACTTTAGTTCAGTAGGATTTTTGATGTCATTACAGAAGTAACACTTTTTTTATTCCGTTTGATACTAGACATATTCAAAGCTACACTGCAGTCGTTATCAGTAGAGTATGTACATAACACTGATTGCATACATTCAACTTTTGCTATACAATATTTAAGAACTGGTAGACCATAGATTGATGCATGAAAAATACACAGCCAAATCTGATGTAGAGTCGACTCCACTTATTTGCATATTGAATAATTGTATAATAATTGCTTAACTGCATAGCATGCAGCTGGTCCCGTTTTTAAGCGCATAATTTTCTATGATTGTATGGTACTAAATGCACATTTCGCGGTCCCGAAGTCCATTGTGCATTGCATTTTAATTTGGATAATTGCATAATGCGAGCAATGTTCAAAAAATATATATGTTTGCGTTTGAGTTTCAAAAATAGCAGTGACGTAAGCGCATAGCAACTGTATGACAGCGGGAAAAGCAGGCACGAAAGACAGTTTTTTACAGTTGTTTATCAGCTCAATCGGCCGACTACTATGCATACTTCCATAAAATAATTTTTTTGCTACGTTGTAGTCAGAAGATCTATAGTAAGGTACTGTGCACCCCTGTTTAACTTTTATTTTTTACTGTACTGTATTACAATATATGAGTTTAGTCCGGCTGTAATATACGGTACATTAGTTTACATTATTTTACTTTTCATATCATAAGTTGCCAGAGAATAGTGTTTTGTATTGAGCGTATAACATTTCAAGTTGGTTTATTTTTGTGAACTTGTCCAATATTTTAAGTTACTCGTAATGAAATATAAAAAATAAATAAAGTTATGAATCTGATCAAAACGAATCATATACATGTACGCCCACTGTATTCCCTCACTCGGCGGTCCGAGCCCATGCAATTATGCTGTCTCCTGTAACTTGTATCCTCTTTTACTTGTTTCACTATCTATCATGAATCATGGAAATACTGTACAGGTGAAAATGCCATATTGATGAGCTTGATAGTTTAAGACGTATAGTTCATGTATCAATAACATAAATGTAAAATTTGGAAAAACAGAACAGGCTGAGTAGGAGCCGTTGACATTGGATTGGCCCAACTATACCTTTGATATTACTATATAAACAGTACTGTAGTATTTGTGTTTTTATTATACTGCAGTGAATGTAAATACAGGGTGTTGCCAACCAAAAACATAAAAATACAACATTTTCCAAGTACACCTGGAGGTCATGTGTTAACTTGTCGTTTTATTTGTTTTAGTGTAATGAAGACAAGATCCATCTACAAATACACAGGCTGTGATTAAAGCCTGACATCACAACTTCATAATCGTATATAATCATTATTTTAGTCATTGAGCAGACGCTTTTGTCAGAAACAACTTACAGAGACTATTTATTTAACTAGGAGAGTTACCCATTGAGACGGAGGCCTCATTACAAGAGGATCCGGGGGAGGGGGGGAAGTGGGGCACAAACACACTTTTAACCCTAATTAAGGTAGAGGGACTTTAGGTAGGCCGGATTGTATAACCTGCTTTTTGGATTTGGCCATGACACCGGGATTAACATACCTGCTCTTACGAAGAGTGCCATGGGATCTTTAACATCCACACAATGTGGACAGGACCTCGGTTTAAAGATTGAAGTACTACTGAGCCAATTATATTTAAGTCAAACAATTACAAACAAAAACCCCCAAAACTACAATAAAAATCTAGATAAACACAATATAGAATTGTCCCCTGCTAAATGAATAACAAACTCTGTGTTGTGAATTATTCAGTCAGGAGTGGTCGGAGATTTGGTGGATAAATATAACGCCACTCTGGCAAATAGTCTTGACACTATTGCACCTTATAAAATAAAGAAACTATCTACAAAAATATTTTCTCCTTGGTTTAATGATACAACACGTATGCATAAACGTATGTGTCGCAAATTAGAACGCAGATGGGAGATCGACTGGACTTCAGATATATTATCAAAGCTGGAAAGATAGTATTTTAACATATAGAACGTCACTGTCTTTAGCTCGATCTGTTTATTTCTCCGATCTTGTTGACAAAAATCAGATTTATTTTTCAGTCAACAGCAAGATTAACAAATCCGCAATCAGAGCGCGTTACACAGAATATTCCTCCAGTAAGCTGTGAATCACTTCAATAAAAAAGTGACCGACATTAGGAATCAGTTGAGCAACTACATACTGATATAAACAATTATACAAATATTCTTGGTCCGTCTGAACCCAACCAAATCTTACAGCACTTTTGCTTGACATGTGAACAAGAGCCGGATGCCATAATTAAAAAGACTAAACCCACAACATGTGCATTAGATCCCATTCCTACTACACTTTTGAGAAAAGTATATCCAAAAATAAATAACACAGTTTTAAATATTATTAACAGCTCACTCTCATCAAGTACTGTTCCAAATTCTTTGAAGACTGCGTAGTAAAACCCCTGCTCAAGAAGCCTACCCTTGATCCCAATGTGCTTAATAATTACAGGCCTATTTCTAATCTCCCTTTTTTTGTCCAAAGTGTTAGAAGAGTAGTGGCTGAACAATTAAATAGATTTCTTGCTGCACAGAATATTTCTGAGAAATTTCAGTCAGGTTTCAGGCCTTATCATAGCACCGAGACGGCACTAATTCGAGTGGTAAATGATATGTTGATGACTTCTGACATGGGCTCGCCTTCAGTACTTGTTCTACTGGATCTAAGTGCTGCTTTCAACACCATTGATCATTCTGTCATAATTAATCGCCTTGAACATTTAGTGGGATTGTCAGGTACTGTCTTGTTCTGGTTCAGATCCTATCTCTCTAATAGGTTTCAGTTTGTTAAAGTTGAGGAGGCGACCTATTTTATGTCAAAGGTTACGTGTGGGGTTCCTCAGGGTTCAATTCTTGGCCCAATTCTGTTCTCTCTATATATGTTACCTTTGGGAAATATCATTCGTAGACACAGAGTTCATTTTCATTGCTATGCTGATGACACTCAGCTTTGCCTGTCTCTCAAACAGGGTGATGTATCTGCTGCTAATATTTTGAATACCTGCCTTGCTGACATTAAACATTGGATGTTTAAAAGCTTTTTAATGTTAAACTCAGACAAAACAGAATTGATGATAATGAGACCTCAGAAGCAATACAAGAACATAGATTCATCTGATTTTCTACTCGACGGTCTCTGTACAGATTCTAGAGCCGAGATAAAAAAAACCTAGGTGTCACTTTTGATTCAGACCTCTCCTTTGAATCACACATTAAAAATGTTACAAAAATGTTCTTTTTTCATTTAAGAAACATAGCTAGACTGAGAGGTATGCTTTCCAAGCAGAATGCAGAGAGATTGGTGCATGCTTTTATATCTTCAAGGATTGATTAATGTAACAGCCTTTTTGCTGGTATTAGTAACAATGTTATATCTCGGCTGCAACTTGTACAGAATGCTGCTGCAAGAGTTTTAACTGGGAGTAAGAAACAAGATCATATCACCCCTGTGCTAGCGTCCTTGCATTTGCTTCCTGTTCGATTTAGGATCGATTTTAAGGTGCTATTATTATCCCACAAGGCTCTAAATTGCTTAGCTCCACCCTATTTAAAGGATCTTTTAAAACCATACGTTCCTAATCGTCCACTTCGATCACAGGATGCCAGGCTACTTTCCATACCAAGTATTCAGAAACAAAACTCAGGTGGTAGATGCTTGAGTTACATTGCACCGAAATTATGGAACGACTTCCCAGTACTATAAAGGAAGCTCCTTCTGCCAATGCTTTTAAATCTCATTTAAAAACACACTTGTATAGCTTAGCTTACGCAAGTTTTTAAAGTGATATTCTCTCGCTTCTGTATATGTATATAACATATAATTATATGTGTGTTTTATTGCTGATTTTATATATATATATATATATATATATATATATATATATATATATATATAAATTTCTATGTGTGTTCTATTTTCTGATTATTGATATATATATACAGACGTGCTCAAATTTGTTGGTACCCCTCCACAAAAAACGAAGAATGCACAATTTTCTCTGTAATAACTTAAAACTGACAAAAGTAATTGGCATCCGCCATTGTTTATTCCATATTTAATAGAAATCAGACTTTGCTTTTGATTTTTTATTCAACATAATATTGTAAATAAGAAAACAAATGAAAATGGCATGGACAAAAATGATGGGACCGCTAACCTAATATTTTGTTGCACAACCTTTAGAGGCAATCACTGCAATCAAACGTTTTCTGTAGCTCTCAATGAGACTTCTGCACCTGTTAACAGGTAGTTTGGCCCACTCTTCCTGAGCAAACTGCCCCAGCTGTCTCAGGTTTGATGGGTGCCTTCTCCAGACTGCAAGTTTCAGCTCTTTCCATAGATGTTCGATAGGATTCAGATCAGGACTCATAGAAGGCCACTTCAGAATAGTCCAATGTTTTGTTCTTATCCATTCTTGGGTGCTTTTAGCTGTGTGTTTTGGGTCATTATCCTGTTGGAGGACCCATGACCTGCGACTGAGACAGAGCTTTCTGACACTGGGCAGTACGTTTCGCTCCAGAATGCCTTAATAGTCTTGAGATTTCATTGTGCCCTGCACAGATTCAAGGCACCCTGTGCCAGGCGCAGCAAAGCAGCCCCAAAACATAACCGAGCCTCCTCCATGTTTCACTGTAGGTATGGTGTTCTTTTCTTTGAAAGCTTCATTTTTTCGTCTGTGAACATAGAGCTGATGTGACTTGCCAAAAAGCTCCAGTTTTGACTCATCTGTCCAAAGGACATTCTCCCAGAAGGATTGTGGCTTGTCAATATGCATTTTAGCAAATTCCAGTCTGGCTTTTTTATGTTTTTCTTTCAAAAGTGGAGTCCTCCTGGGTCTTCTTCCATGGAGCCCACTTTCGCTCAAAAAGCGACGGATGGTGCGATCAGAAACTGACGTACCTTCACCTTGGAGTTCAGCTTGTATCTCTTTGGCAGTTATCCTTGGTTCTTTTTCTACCATTCGCACTATCCTTCTGTTCACTCTGGGGTCGATTTTCCTCTTGCGGCCGCTCCCAGGGAGGTTGGCTACAGTTCCATGGACCTTAAACTTCTTAATAATATTTGCAACTGTTGTCACAGGAACATCAAGCTGCTTGGAGATGGTCTTGTAGCCTTTACCTTTACCATGCTCGTCTATTATTTTCTTTCTGATCTCCTCAGACAACTCTCTCCTTTGCTTTCTCTGGTCCATGTTCAGTGTGGTGCACACAATGGTACCAAACAGCACAGTGACTACTTTTCTCCATTTAAATAGGCTGAATGACTGATTACAAGATTGGAGACATGTGTGATACTAATTAAGGAAACTAATTAGTTTGAAATATCTCTATAATCCAATTATTTATTTATTTTCTAAGGGGTACCAACAAATGTGTCCAGGCCATTTTAGAATATCTTTGTAGAATAAGCAATAATTCATCTCTTTTCACAGCTTCTTTGCTTTATTCTATGACATACCAAAGGCATGCAAGTATACATGATAAAATAGCTTTTAATTTCATCACTTTTCAGGAGGAATGAAGCATTATTTCAATGAGCTGTAAGGGTACCAACAAATTTGAGCACGTCTGTATATATATATATATATATATATTTGTATGTGTTTTTTATCATGTAAAGCGCTATACAAAACTAAAGATTGATTGATTGATTGATTGATTGATATGGAGGCAGTTTGCAGTTGTTTGCTATCACACACAGCATACAGTTATGTGCTGCTTCCCATTTCCAGTCATCATTACTCACACCTGTTTTTCTCCCAATTTGTGAACTGTGGTATTGCTTGGCATGTCGAAAATTATGGGGGTCTGATCAGAAACATTTGTTAGAAACACTGAAGTAGTAAAAACATATCTTTTTAAATTCCTCAGGAAGCTAATGATGCTTCTTTGAAAATGGCTGCCTGCATGTCATGGATGATTCGAGATCGGGCAGGGACGTCTTTGTTCGCCTTTTCTCGTCAGTCAGTCACTTTGCTGTTTATGTACTCGGGTAGTCGCGTCTTTTGTTGGTGATTTTTAATACACACATCACTACTGTACTCTAATTTAAGACGCAGGATATTTTTGAGAAGCAAAATAATGGTTAAAGTGCATCTTAAAATGAAGGAATATGGTAGTTAACTGTCAAAACTGCAACTTTTGTTTACATGTATATGTCCATATAAAAATGTAAATGTTATCCGCAAACCACAAATCCATGTTAGTGCACAGGCAGTGTAGTGGTCAATTATTATTATTATTATTATTATTATTATTATTATTATTATTATTATTTATTTTTTTCTTAAGGTCCATGCCACATTACTCATGGTTGAAGGACTCAAGATGGCAGAGAACCAAGAGATGGCTGAGAAAATGGATGGGCAGAAACCCTTGGATCCTTCCCCACTCTTGGAATATGGTAATTAAATCAGGAAGTACTTCACTATATACTGCTGAATATCACATTATGGGGACTCTCTCTACCTTTGGGAGACATATAACATGCCCCTACAAAGTGATTTCATGTGTTTCACATCTACTGTTACCGTGCATGTGATTCTCTTCTTTCAGAAACTTCGGAACAAGAGTCTTATTCAGACAGGGGCCAGCTAGGTGGGAGACTTCAAGGGGTGGCTGAGATAGAGAATCCCCTCAATGGGATCGGGACTAAAGTAACAAGAGGTATGTTCACAACTGAAGGAGGACAGGAAGGGCCTCACAATGATGGACAACCAGAAGACATTCAGAACAAGGGACAGCTGGATTGGCTTGAAAGTTGCTGCCTAAACAACCCAGGTAGATACAGTTTGAGGCATTTACTTGTGTGTTCATCTCTAATGCAGACAAAAGCCACCAAATGTACATTGCTGTGCAAAAGTCTTAGACACATTCTCGAGTTACAATATCTCAAAATAAACTATACTTGAGCAGCTAATATGAAGTGTTGTAGTAGCTAACCCATCACATTTATCCAGCTCTTTCCATAGATGTTTGATAGGATTCAGATCAGGACTCATAGAAGGCCACTTCAGAATAGTCCAATGTTTTGTTCTTATCTATTCTTGGGTGCTTTTAGCTGTGTGTTTTGGGTCATTATCCTGTTGGAGGACCCATGACCTGCGACTGAGACAGAGCTTTCTGACACTGGGCAGTATGTTTCGCTCCAGAATGCCTTGATAGTCTTGAGATTTCATTGTGCCCTGCACAGATTCAAGGCACCCTGTGCCAGGCGCAGCAAAGCAGCCCCAAAACATAACCGAGCCTCCTCCATGTTTCACTGTAGGTATGGTTCTCAACGGGGGGGGGGGGGGGGATGTATTTTTATTTGATATAAAATGTATACATGACATGGTAGTATTAAATCAGGTTGATTCTATGGTAGTATAACCCGCCCCCCCCCCCCCCCTCCAGAAAAAAGAAATAAAATTGTGCAAAATGTCTAAGACTTTTTCACAGCAGTGTATATCTCCACAAGTCACTCCATTAATTATCAGTCTCGGAGCCTGTCGCTACTGGAGAGAAATATTGTTTTTGATAAGTCTCTACCTTTGGGAGACATATAATATGTCCCCACAAGGTGATTTCATGTTAAATCAGAAAGGGCGCTACAATATACTGTTGAATGTCACATTATGGGGACTGTCTCCCAAAGGTCTATGTCCACGTCAGCCAGTTAATATTTTCAGTGTTGGGTGGCATCTTGATATGACATTTAAATGGCTTTTCTTTAAGCATCCACGTGAGGGAAGCTTGTATGTTTTTTGTAAATCTGCATACATTACCAGCCTCATCACACCTATAACTGCTTTGATCTTCTGAACTGATCGCAATGTTGAATTTATATTCTCTGCATTGTGGAAACTCCTCTAGAAAAATCTAACTACTGGTCACGTTGATCTGTGACCTAAGATGGCTGCCAAATTGCGGTCATGCGACGTTCGTTTCTGGAAAATAAAGACCAAACGCTTTGAGATATTGGCTTCATATTCTTCTATTTTTTATGTGTGCTTTATTTTGTTTCTTAATAAATAATTCAGTACTTTGCCAAGACATGAGTTGCATCACAGGCTGATAAGTTATAAAAGTAGTGATATTTGAATTGAACCCTTTTAGGACGAAGCGTTTTTTAGTGGGATGGTCCCCCAAGACTAAGGTTTTTTTTTTTTGGCTGTTCTTTATTCTCTTCCTATAAAAAAAATCACTTTTTTTTTTTTACTGTGAGAATTCATTTCTTTTGATTTGCATTTTAAGTCCTTGTGATCTAAAATGCAATGTCAAGCACAGCATCCCATGTCAAGCACAGAATCCTTCATTTTTCCAATGCTTAATGATAAGGTAAGGTTTCTTATTTGTTCATTAGAAATTAAGAACCATTACCAATGATAGTTGACACATGCTTTGCGATATCTTCAAATTTGGTACACTACTGTATTATAACATTCTGTTGGACAAGGGTCATTATCTGTGTCATTATTATTATTTCTTAGCAGACGCCCTTATCCAGGGCGACTTACAGTCGTAAACAAAAATACATTTCAAGAATCACAGTACAAGTATTAATACAATTAAGAGCAAGATAAAATACAATTATTTCGGAACCTTTACTAACACCTCAGAATCCACAAGATAATAGTGCCTAATTTTTCTCCTCACTGTGAGACAGAGCTTGCACCACCACCTTGCGCTTGTTTGAAAATTATATACAGCTCTGGAAAAAATTAAGAGACCACTGCAAAATTATCAGTTTCTCTGGTTTTACTATTTATAGGTATGTGTTTGGGTAAAATGAACATTTTTGTTTTATTCTATAAACTACTGACAACATTTCTCCCAAATTCCAAATAAAAATATTGTCATTTAGAGCATTTATTTGCAGAAAATGACAACTGGTCAAAATAACAAAAAAGATGCAGTGTTGTCAGACCTCGAATAATGCAAAGAAAATAAGTTCATATTCATTTTTAAAACACCACAATACTAATGTTTTAACTTAGGAAGAGTTCAGAAATCAATATTTGGTGGAATAACCCTGATTTTCAAGCATAGCTTTCATGCGCCTTGGCATGCTCTCCACCAGTCTTTCACATTGATGTTGGGTGACTTTATGCCACTCCTGGCGCAAAAATTCAAGCAGCTCGGCTTTGTTTGATGGCTTGTGACCATCCATCTTCCTCTTGATCACATTCCAGAGGTTTTCAATGGGGTTCAGGTCTGGAGATTGGGCTGGCCATGACAGGGTCTTGATCTGGTGGTCCTCCATCCACACCTTGATTGACCTGGCTGTGTGGCATGGAGCATTGTCCTGCTGGAAAAACCAATCCTCAGAGTTGGGGAACATTGTCAGAGCAGAAGGAAGCAAGTTTTCTTCCAGGACAACCTTGTACTTGGCTTGCTTCATGCCAAAGCTACCCGATTCCAGCCTTGCTGAAGCACCCCCAGATCATCACCGATCCTCCACCACATTTCACAGTGGGTGCGAGACACTGTGGCTTGTAGGCCTCTCCAGGTCTCCGTCTAACCATTAGACGACCAGGTGTTGGGCAAAGCTGAAAATTGGACTCATCTGGGGGTGCTTCAGCAAGGCTGGAATCGGGCAGATTTGTCTTTGTGAAGGACGCATGAATCAAGCCAAGTACAAGGTTGTCCTGGAAGAAAACTTGCTTCCTTCTGCTCTGACAATGTTCCCCAACTCTGAGGATTGGTTTTTCCAGCAGGACAATGCTCCATGCCACACAGCCAGGTCAATTAAGGGGACAGTGGAAAAGAAAATCCAAAAGGTGTTGTTAGCGGACGATTGTTACAGTACAGGGATGGTGGTGGTGAAAAACTGAAATTTCCGGTCAGTATGAAAGAGATACTGTTGTGCATATGCATTTATAAGGCATTTCGGGCACTTAAGATGCAATGCGACAAGCGAAACTGTGCAGTGATGCGTCAAAATGAATAGAACCTATACTTTTGATAAGTATCTTTCACACGACAAGCTACGCAGGAACGGTACCAGGGCAGCACTGGACTGACGAGAAATAAATAGGATTGAATCCGATTTTTTGCGATTTGACGCACGTCAACTAGGGCATTGAGCAATCGGAGAACAGCTTCAATGCACGTGGTCCAGCAGGGTGAAGCAGTTTCCAAAATGACGGAGGAAAAATACTTGTCGTTGAAAAACTACCCAGAGCTTTATGACAAAGGCCATCACAATTATAAAGATACAGATTTGAAAGGGAATATATGGGAGTCCATTTCGAAAGAACTGGATAAGCCTGGTATGTGTGATTTATTGCCATATGTGTTGAAATACCATCAGAGAAGACACTCATAATTTCCACATCATGTTGATAAGTAGTACCAGTCTTGATCATAGTTCTGTCAATAGCAATTTTGAACAGTTGTATAGATCTGGCAATTTTCAAACCTATCGCTGCTGGTTTGTGTGGTCATGTCGCTGCGAAAGGTCTCGTCGGGAGTCGTTGCCAATTAAAAAATCACTTTGTGTCTGGTGTGTGGAGACCTTTACTCATCCACTTTTTAATATGTCTTATGTAGACATTGATTTAATTTATATGTCAATTATAAAACCATGGCAGCCACTAAGCCAAGTCAGTTTTCCCCATTTACTATTTTTTTTATTTTTTTTTATTAAACAATAAAACAAACTGGTGATTTTTTTGTTTTAAATGAATCCCAACTTTGGTGTTTGTGAAATAGACACAGATTCCAGGTGCAGGGAAAATGGTAGAAATAATATAATATCCCCTGTCAGATTTTGTTTTAAAACAACCCCCAATACATGTACTTGAACCAAATTTATTTTTCATACATTTATACATAAAAAATATTAACTTCATAAATTAATTTAATGTATAGAGTTATATGATGAAAATGCAGATTAAAGTATTGTTTTTTCTATATGGTCTATTTGCTAAGCATACTAATGAAATCAAGTTATATAGCCCACTATTGTGTGCAAGTGGATCTTTCAAACTGGAGGACACAGAGATTGCTACATCAATCAATCTTGCTACAGTCCGCCACTGATGAAGTAACTTCATAATTGTATTTGTTATCTTGTGCAGGATGAAAGTATACAAGATGGGCCAAAGTAGATGAAGACCAAGTGCTTATCTATTTCAAGCCTTACAAGGTGAAAGCAGAAAACAAATGCCAGGTGAGATTGTAATGATTGTAATGGTGCCATACATATATTGAATATTTAGTTTTCTTCTACATTCTGTCTGAGTCCGTTCAAAGTAAACACTCCCCGCCCCCAATAGCATAATCCTTTGGCATTTTACTATATTTTTAGTTTCTTTATTGGGGGTGGGGTGTTTGGGTATCCATATGAATTTTCCTGACAATTGGATAAGTTTGACGTAGGTGTGACATAGGGTCAGATGTAGAGGTGGGATGCTAAGAAATTCTCATGGTATGATAACTATCAGAAAAAATACCACGATTATCATATAATTATATTGCAGTGTAATTTTTTATATAAAATATTCAACTGGTTTTCAAATATGCAGATTAACACAAATCCACACACCTGTACTTTATTGGGTACCAGTATCTTTGCCTTCAGTCAGATTTATCAAGGTATTTGCATCAAAATGGGATTTACATCCTTTTTTTGTGAAGAAAACAATGTGTTAATATTGCTAGTAACAAACAATAATTTAGGCATACAGTACTTTTGAGTCTTTTAAAAGCCCTTTCACAAATGGTCGTTTGGTGCATGCTGAAGTACGGTTCAGTTCATTTGCAGGCATAAATGAAACATCCAAAACAAACTGATTCACCCCAGAATTTGCACCAAACCAATCGGCCTGAGACTACTTGTAAATACACAGATATACTGTATATGGTGCAAACTGTATTTGTGTAAAGACCATCATAAATATGCCCTGTTTCTTACATGCGGCTACTTTTTTATGTAAAGCAAACACCTTTGTATAATGGAACAGTCCAGGGATTATGGCTAGTCTGTAAATGTTATTGTGTTTTTGTTTGTTGTTTTTTTTTGTTTTTTTTATATAAAATGTTAATTATTGTATCATTTAACAACTGGAATAATGGCTGGTTCAGTGTGTACTACCAGGGAATAATACCATAGAGAGGTTTTGGGGAGAGAGTTTTGGGGACAGGAACCATTCAGATGGTATTACCCCTGGTAATACACACTAAACCAGCTATTGTTTATTGTAATATATGGATTTGAGTCTGAACAATATGTGTCTTCCCTTTCGGGTCTGCGTGGTGGATAGACTGAAATGCCAGCTCTGCACAAGCCACACTTTGAGCTCAAGCTGATGTGTTGAAGTGATAATACCATCGTTCAGAGCCCAGCGAAAATATTACCATTTGGGTATTACAAGATTTTTTTTCTATGACGCACAGTAGTATTCTTTAGGTCTATCCATGTATTTCAATAGATTAACCTATATTAATATAAAAACATAAGAACATAAGAAAGTTTACAAACGAGAGGAGGCCATTCAGCCCATCTTGCTCGTTTGATTGTTAGTAGCTTATTGATCACAAAATCTCATCAAGCAGCTTCTTAAAGGATCCCAGGGTGTCAGCTTCAACAACATTACTGGGGAGTTGGTTCCAGACCCTCACAATTCTCTGTGTAAAAAAGTGCCTCCTATTTTCTGTTCTGAATGCCCCTTTATCTAATCTCCATGTGTGACCCCTGGTCCTTGTTTCTTTTTTCAGGTCAAAAAAGTCCCCTGGGTCGACATTGTCTATATCTTTTAGGATTTTGAATGTTTGAATCAGATCGCCGCGTAGTCTTCTTTGTTCAAGACTGAATAGATTCAATTCTTTTAGCCTGTCTGCATACGACATGCCTTTTAAACCCAGGATAATTCTGGTTGCTATTCTTTGTACTCTTTCTAGAGCAGCAATATCCTTTTTGTAACGAGGTGACCAGAACTGAACACAATATTCTAGGTGAGGTCTTACTAATGCATTGTAAAGTTTTAACATTACTACCCTTGATTTAAATTCAACACTTCTCACAATATATCCGAGCATCTTGTTGGCCTTTTTTATAGCTTTCTGAGTCAACATAAACTCCTAGGTCTTTTTCATAGTTCCCTTCTTCAATTTCAGTATCTCCCATATGATATTTATAATGCACATTTTTATTGCCTGCATGCAAAACTTTACACTTTTCTCTATTAAATGTCATTTGCCATGTGTCTGCCCAGTTCTGAATGCTGTCTAGATCATTTTGAATGACCTTTGCTGCTGCAACATTGTTTGCCACTCCTCCTATTTTTGTGTCGTCTGCAAATTTAACACGTTTGCTTACTATACCAGAATCTAAATCATTAATGTAGATTAGGAATAGCAGAGGGCCTAATACTGATCCCTGTGGTACACCACTGGTTACCTCACTCCATTTTGTATTATAGGTAAAAAAGAGATGGAGGATTTTTTGTTCCAGCACTCAAATATAAGGCATGATTGGACAACTGTCAAAGTGAAGATATTCAACGAGAAGAGCAAGATACAAAAGCTTTCACAGAGACGTCTGGCCAACCTCCAGGAGTGACACTGGGAATAATTACTCTCATTATTTCATGATGTTTGTAATTAAACCTTATAACTGTAATTGTAATCGTGACTGCAATGGTGCTAAAATACAATAATGTGGATGGATATTGAATTGAGTCTACTAAAGGCTGTCATTCATACCTGAATTCATTGTATGAGGGACGTTCTAAATGTTTTTAAAACACATACACTAATGGGAACCACTAATTTTCAGCTTAGCCACCGCCTTTAAGAATGCACTTTTCATATAGTTTTTTTTCTGTGAAGTTTTTGCTCGATTTGTATAATTTTGCGCACGACTACTGGCCACGATTGTCTCAGGTGGATACACTAAGAACTTAAGCCTTTATATACCTGAAATATGTCATTAGCATTTCTGATTGGATTACCTTAACCCTTTGCGGTCCTATGTCGGACCTGGTCTGACATCGCAATTTTCCCTTTCCGGTCCAATGTCGGACCCTGTCCGACATCATCAAAAAGACACAAAAAACAGGTCTCTAGTCTTTTTTCTCCGGAAAAAGCCGAGAAAACTATTCAATGGCCGAGTGAGACCGATAGGAGCCGAGAGAAGCCGGAAAAAAAAAAAATAGTGGGTGTATCTCATGAATACTGATAGACCCGACACTACATAGATAACACGGACATACACAAACAAGATAGCTGCTTCCGCATCCAGCGCTCAGAGAATATCACAGACATTTGCAGAGCTTTTTGAGATGTTATAGTAATAAAATAATGACTTGGATCGCATTACTGAGGTGTTTGCTGGAGATGCAGTACTGAGTGTCCTGTTGTTTTGAAGTGTCTTTTAAACCTGTTTTACTGTGAAAAAAAAATACTTTTAAACAGCGCGTCTAAAATAAACTGCGTGTGTGAAAATAAATTGGACCTGACACGCACTTAATAAATGAACTGCAAAGGGTTAATATTTCACACAGCTACTATATTTCCAGTAACAAACATTAACTGATTTGGAGACTCCTGGTGACATGAAGTTGTAAATGCACACCATTTATTTATATATCATTTTTCATTTTCGTTTTACATTTTAATTAACATAAGTAAGATAAGTTAAATGTTTTAAACTCACCGATATCACCAAGATGTGGCTGGATCGGTCTAAGAAAACAGTTTGGTATGGTGGGCAATCGTTTTCTCGTTTCTTTTCTTTCCTGTTGGTTTGTCCTCTGCAGAGTGGGTGTCCCTCTTTAATCCTTTAAACTCTGCATATTTCTCAGCTTGGAAAGTGTCAATGTTGGGGCCGTTAATTGAAACAAACAGCATGCTGTTCAGTGTGCTTACATGCATTCGGCTTCTCTGGTCGGTCAGAATAAGGTTCATCACACTAAAGCCACGTTCACATTCAGCAGTGGACCACAGGAATTACACCTACTGTGGTTACCAGTTTGTTCAGGTTATCCCCCATGCGCTGAGTATCTTTGTGCTCTCTGAATTCCTTTATAGTTAGAGGTCGTGAAACGTTGAATTTTAAAGTTTTGCACAGATTCATAACTTTATCGTCCCCAAACAAAATTCTTGCATCCTCTTCTACAGGCCATGATGTGGGGTTGAGTACGGCTGCCTCCTCCAGGACCCCTTTATCATCAAATCTTCTTTCGATGTTGTCAAATAAAGCTTGTATGAACTGCGTGCGGAAACCTCTGTATTTCATTTGTTGAGCGTCAGATGGCTGTGTGATTGGAACCCCTTTAAATGCACCGGCTCTTGAGAACTCGTTGTTCATTGTGCTGGTATTTATTCAATCTCTGTCCTTCATAGCACGTAGAGCTTTTAATGCAACATCAATCTCCGGCTTGACAGTGATGACAGTGGAATTCCTATTTTGAAGAAACAGGGATAGCGCTTTTAGCGTCTCGAGTGCATCTTTCATTGTTGCTACTTCCATTACAAACAGCCAGTTTGTCATCTTCCCCAGTAGACCACCACATTCTGCTTTGTCCTGTGAAGAACGTGAGATGTCTGTTGAACCATTTCTAAAAAATGTAACAAGGGCAGGGTAACTTTCCCATAAAGCAGTCACCGATGTGCAGGAAGATGACGGCCAACGGACGTCAGAAACTCGACCAACCTTGTGTATATGTACACAGAGCTCAGCAGCCACAGCTTCAAGTTGCCTCTGGTTCTTGGGACTTAGTGAAAAAAATGAATACAGTGAATCGATTAATAGCTGAAAATGACTTGCTTCCTTTACTGTTCGAACAGCGTCATGAACAGCAAGCTCCAGTTTGTGGTTCATGCAGTGAATCTCGATTAGATTGTTGTTGATCTGTTCTCGCAGAATTGATGCTGCCCCTTTGTATTTCCCCAGCATCGATGCTGCTCCATCAGTTGCAAAACCCAGCAGACGCTCTCGAAGTATGTCTGCAGTGATGCCATACTGATTGAGGCTGGAAAGCAACTCATCTGCAATGCCAGCACCTGTCCCCGACTTTAGCGGCACAATGTTAAAAAAATAGTTGCCTAAAATAATATAATTGTATGTAAAAATAATGTGATATGTTGTAACAATTGTAAGTTGCCCTGGATAAGGGTGTCTGCTAAGAAATAAATAATAATAATAATAATCAATTACATACTTTGCAAGTTGTGCAGCCATTTTGTCTGCTACAAATGAGAGCATATTACAACCTGCATGGTCGGAATGCAGCATGTTCCCAGTATCCAATCCATTAAGCTGCTGTAGCTGCAAAATGTTTGGATGCATCTTAAACGTTTTCTTTACAAATCATGTAGGCTGTTATCATTATGCTCGTCGTTTTTTCCGATCACTGCAGTGCTGTTTTCAGCAGCTTTCTCTATGGCCTGCTTTTGTCTGGCTTGCGCTATGTGTTCACATTTCATATGAGACTTGCATTTACCGTGTTCACTTATTTTGTCATTTAGTTTTTTGGCTGATGTTGCAGTTGTGCCATTCATAAAGGCCTGGTCAATTCCAGGTCGTTCTTTTATATGGGTTCCCAGATCACGAATTGCTGAACAAACCGAGCAAATGACTGAACCGCTGGGATTAGCCTTTAGCCAAGCGCGATTAGCCTTCCATTTTTTGAAGCGAGCCTGCCCTACACAGCCGCCGATATTAATTGCCTGCTCTTCTGAGGCCCCTATGCTCTCCTGTGTGTCAGTACACATAGGGTACATACCTGCATCGTCACCTTTGATAGCTTTATTTCTGCCGCTGCAGAAATAAAGCTGTCTAGAGGATGAGATGTTCAATTTGAGCCCAGTTTTGGCTGTTTTGGTGATTTTTTGTATTTTTCATTCATTAGTAGTAAACTGGCAGTTATAGAAAAATAGCTGAATATGTCAATGGTTTCCTCCCAGTTTCTCAATATCTCCACATTTCTTAGCCACATAGTCAGGTTTAATGTAAACTAGAAGTTGTGATCTTCAATTTAAACCCACTTTTGCCTGTTTGGGGGATTTCTTTCATTATTGGTAAACTGGCAGTTATATACCATTCTGTTCAATACAGTTGATTTGACTGCACAGCAAAAACCAGCTAGCTTTGAGGCTGCATACCTCCATAAATAGGAAAGTTCCACACATATTGCAAAAATGCTCTAGTCCACAGTGATCAGACCTACAATTTGAGACCATTTGGTGATAAAATGCAGCTTTGTGTCAATTTTAAACCACCCCAGACGTTTCTGTGCAATACTGTTTGTCATTTGTTCAAAGGCGTACAAATAAACACCTGTATTTGTTGACAGAGATGCTGTGTCAGTGTATAAACACCTGTATTTGTTGACAGAGATGCTGTGTCAGTGTATAAACACCTGTATTTGTTGACAGAGATGCTGTGTCAGTGTATAAACACCTGTATTTGTTGACAGAGATGCTGTGTCAGTGTATAAACACCTGTATTTGTTGACAGAGATGCTGTGTCAGTGTATAAACACCTGTATTTGTTGACAGAGATGCTGTGTCAGTGTATAAAGGCCTGATCTCATTTACACAGGGGCTGTGTCAGTGTATAAACACCTGTACTTGTTGACAGAGACCGACTTTATACCTTAGAAGAAGGTAAAGCTTTTTTTGTAGCTCTGGTCATTTACTTCGATTCTGGCTGTGGTCATGTAACTCAATTCTGACTCTGTTCATGTAGCAGTATTCTGACTCTGGTCATGTAACTCAATTCTGACTATGGTCATGTAGCACTATTCTGACTCTGGTCATATTCCAGTATTGTCACACTAAGTTCCAACATTGGCTAGTTCAGGGATCCCGGCTATTGTGTACTGCCCCAGTATAAATATGTTTAATCTACATACAAAGCTGTTTAATCTACCCTGCCCTCTGCTCCCTTTGAACTGTCCCCTGCTCCCTTTGTCTGTACCCTGCTCCTCTGCGTAAAAATGTCATTTTAAATACAACAAAGATCCGCACAGCAAGGGTATGGAGCGGATAACTTGGCACAGCAAGGCAGCTCCTAGCTGGGCAGATGCTGCAGCTCTGCCTCTCATGCAACTGCTACATTTCATAAAAATAGGAATGTGTCAAGCAAGGAGAATAGCCAATTCGTTAGGAACAGGCATTTGGAAGACAGTACATGTTTCAAATGATTGAAAACTGGGAAACTCTTTGAGAAAAAAATCTTAAAATCCTTTATTGAAAAATAAATAATATCCACATTTGTTTTAAAGAAATAATGTTCCGATAGTCGTTTGAAATGTGCTGCAAGTTTAAAATCATCTGGAAATTAAACACTGATGCCTTTTTTAATTGTATTTTTTCTGAAAAAAAGTTGAAAGGCTGGGAGGATCTTCTGTGGAGAAGATCTTCCCGGCCTTTCAACATTTACTTTTCAAAACGAACATTTGTCATTCAAAAGAATGTGGAGAAGATCTTCCCTCCCTTTCAACATTAATTCTCAAACTGAATGCAGTAGGGATTCAAGGAAATGCATGCACATGGATTAGGGAGTGGTTAACATGTAGAAAACAGAAAGTACTAAATAGAGGAGAAACCTCAAAATGTAGTGAGGTAGCCAGGGGTGTACCTCAGGGATCACTATTAGGTCCTCTGCTATTCCTAATCTACATTCATGATTTAGATTCTGGTATAGTAAGCAAGCTTGTTAAATTTGCAGACGACACAAAAATAGGAGTGGCGGCAAACACTGTTGTAGCAGCAAAGGTCATTCAAAATGATCTAGACAGCATTCAGAACTTGGCAGACACGTGGCAAATTACATTTTAATAGAGAGAAGTGTAACGTATTGCACACAGGCAATACAAATGGGCATTATAAATATCATATGGGAGATACTGAAATTGAAGAAGGGATCTATGAAAAAGACCTAGGAGTTTATGTTGACTCAGAAATGTCTTCATCGAGACAATGTGAGGAAGCAATAAAAAAGGCCAACAAGATGCTCGGATATATTGTGAGGTGTGTTGATTTTAAATCAAGGGAAGTAATGTTAAAACTTTACAATGCATTAGTAAGACCTCACCTAGAATACTGTGTTCAGTTCTGGTCACCTTGTTACAAAAAGGATATTGCTGCTCTAGAAAGAGTGCAAAGAAGATGGTTAATCTTCCCTCTGACATTCTCCATTGACAAATTGAGGGATGCGCACCAGGCCGCACACCCGCCGCTCCGGATTCGGGGATCTGAACCCGACTCTCTTTGGATCGGCCGGGGGGCGACGGAGGCAATCACCCCTCCCTTTCAGAACGGCATTCGCCTATCTCTTAGGACCGACTGACCCATGTTCAAT
>NW_026708916.1:132500-135000 GCF_902713425.1 Acipenser ruthenus
ATCAGCTGCAGAGTCACTTACAATTACATCTCACCCGAAAGACGGAGCACAAGGAGGTTAAGTGACTTGCTCAGGGTCACACAGTGAGTCAGTGGCTAAGGTGGGATTTGAACCGGGGACCTCCTGGTTACAAGCCCTTTTCTTTAACCACTGGACCACACAGCCTCCAATGTAGCACTATTCTGACTCTAGTCAATTCTATTCTAACTATGGTCATTTAGCTCAATGGTGACTCTGGTCATGTAGCTCAATGGTGACTCTGGTCATGTAGCTCAATGGTGACTCTGGTCATGTAGCTCAATTTTGACTATGGTCAGTGCGGCAGTGTGGAGTAGTGGTTAGGTCTCGGGACTCTTGACTAGAAGGTCGTGGGTTCAATCCCAGGTGGGGGACATTGCTGCTGTACCCTTGAGCAAGGTACTTTACCTAGATTGCTCCAGTAAAAATCCAACTGTATAAATGGGTAATTGTATGTAGAAAAATAATATAATTGTATGTAAAAATAATGTGATATCTTGTAACAATTGTAAGTCGTCCTGGATAAGGGTGTCTGCTAAGAAATACAGTGGCTCTCAAAAGTATTCACCCCCCTTGGACTTTTCCACATTTCATTGTGTTACAACATGGAATCAAAATGGATTTAATTGGGAGTTTTTGCCACTGATCAACACAAGAAAAGTCCATAATGTCAAAGTGAAAAATAAAATCTACAACTTGTTCTAAATTAATTACAAATATAAAACAGAAAATAATTGATTGCATAAGTATTCACCCCCTTTGCTATGACACACCTAAATAAGCTCTGGTGCAACCAATTGTCTTTAGAAGTCACATAATTAGTTGAATGGAGTCCACCTGTGTGCAATTAAGGTGTTTCACATGATTTCAGGTTAAATACACCTGTCTCTGGGAGGTCCCACAGTTGGTTAGTACATTTCCTAACAAAAACTACATCATGAAGATGAAGGAACATTCAAAGCAAATCCGGAATAAGGTTCTTCAAAAGCACCAATCAGGGGTAGGATATAAGAACATTTCCAAGGCATTGAATATCCTCTCAGAGCACAGTAAAGTCCATTATTAAGAAATGGAGAGAATATGGCACAACTGTGAATCTGTCTAGAACAGGCCGTCCTCAAAAACGGAGTATCCGGGCGTATAGGGCACTAGTCAGGGAGGCCACCAAGAGGCCTATGGCAACTCTAAAGGAGTTACAGTGTTCCACGGCTGAGCTGGGAGACACTGTGCATATGGCAACAATAGCCCGGGTGCTTCACAAAACTGGCCTTTATGGGAGAGTGGCAAAAAGAAAAGAACTCGCATCAAATCTCGGCTAGAGTTTCCCAGAAGGCATGTGGGAGACTCTGAGACCAAGTGGAAGAAGATTCTATGGCCTGATGAGACCAGAATAGAGCTTTTTGGCCACAACGCTAAGCGCTATGTTTGGCGCAAGCCTAACACCGTACATCATCCTGAGAACACCATCCCTACCGTGAAGCATGGTGGTGGCAGCATCATGCTATGGGGATGCTTCTCTGCGTCAGGGCCTGGAAAGCTCGTGAAGATAGAGGGCAAAATGGATGCGGCAAAGTACAGAGAAATCCTGAAGGAAAACCTGCTGAAGTCTGCAATAGACCTGGGACTTGGAGAAGATTCATCTTCCAGCAGGACAATGACCCCAAACATACAGCCAAAGGCACACTGGAGTGGCTTAAAAACAAAAAGGTCAATGTCCTGGAGTGGCCCAGTCAAAGCCCGGACCTCAATCCAATTGAGAATATGTGGAAAGAGTTGAAAATTGCTGTTCACCAAAGGTCCCCATCCAACTTGACGGAGCTTGAGCAATTTTGCAAAGAAGAATGGGCAAAAATAGCAGTGTCCAGATGTGCAAAGCTGGTAGAGACTTATCCAAATAGACTCATGGCTGTAATTGCTGCCAAAGGTGCCTCTACCAAATATTGACTCAAGGGGGTGAATACTTATGCAATCAATTATTTTCTGTTTTGTATTTGTAATTAATCTGTGGAGAAGATCTTCCCTGTTTTTCAACATTTACTTTTCAAAACGAACATTTGTCATTCAAAAGTCCAACAGCATAATGCAAGGAGAATGGCTAATTCATTAGGAACAGTCATGTTGAAGACAGTACCAGTTTCAAATGATTAAAAACTGGGAAACTGTTTGAGAAAAGAAATATATAAAATAGTTTATTTAAAAATATTTAATATATACACATTTTTTTAAGAAATACTGTTCCAATGGTCATTTCAAATGTGCTGCGAGTTTAAAATCGTCTGGAAATTAAACACTGATGCCTTTTTTAATTGTATTGTTTTTGAAAAAAGTTGAAAGGCTGGGAGAATCTTCTGTGGAGAAGATCTTCCCTCCCTTTCAACATTAATTCTCAAACTGAATGCAGTAGGGATTCAAGGAAATGCATGCACATGGATTAGGGAGTGGTTAACATGTAGAAAACAGAAAGTACTAAATAGAGGAGAAA
>NW_026708916.1:145000-147500 GCF_902713425.1 Acipenser ruthenus
CATGTCCACAACGGGACTTAGTCTCTAGCAGCAAAAACATGGAGGTCACCAAGGACACAAACGGCACACTGCTGCTGAAAACAGAGCCTCCAAACCCCACGAGGGCAACAGGCTTCAAGTGCACTGAAAGTCAGCGACACAAATGGCACACTGTTGCCCAAAACAGAGCCTCCAAACCCCGTGAAGGCAAGAGACTTAAAGTGCATTAAAAATAAAAAAATGTAAGGGACCCACACTGCCTACTCAAGCCCAAAACAGAGCCTCCAGCCCGGCCTGATCTGGCGCCAGGCGCGGGAGGGCAGCATACTTCCATCAGCATGGAAGTCCAGGACTGTAAGGGGACCCACCGCCTCCCCAAGCCGAAAACAGAGCCTCCAGCCCGACCTGATCTGGCGCCAGGCACGGGAGGGCAACAGACAGACTTCCAGGGAAGTGGAAGCTGCCAGGGGTGAATGGGAACTCTGCCCGGGGTGCAGAGCCTCCCACATGGCTTGACTTATTATTTTTACTTAAATATTTTTTTGATCAAAAGACCATGCCCTTAGTAATATGCACTTACCCCCCCAGTGTATCTGTTATCTAATAGCATTATGAGAGCAAGTCACTACTTCATGCCGACCTCCTGGAACTGCCGCTCGGCCACCCAGACCCACTTTGTCCACTAAGGTTTTTTGTGGCTATGGTAATGTATTATTATTATGTGTTTATTTAGCAGACACCTTTATCCAAGTCGACTTACAGAGACTAGGGTGTGTGAACTTTGCATCAGCTGCAGAGTCACTTACAATTACATCTCACCCAAAAGACGGAGCACAAGGAGGTTAAGTGACTTGCTCAGGGTCACACAGTGAGTCAGTGGCTAAGGTGGGATTTGAACCGGGGACCTCCTGGTTACAAGCCCTTTTCTTTAACCACTGGACCACACAGCCTCCAATGTAGCACTATTCTGACTCTAGTCAATTCTATTCTAACTATGGTCATTTAGCTCAATGGTGACTCTGGTCATGTAGCTCAATGGTGACTCTGGTCATGTAGCTCAATGGTGACTCTGGTCATGTAGCTCAATGGTGACTCTGGTCATGTAGCTCAATTTTGACTATGGTCAGTGCGGCAGTGTGGAGTAGTGGTTAGGTCTCGGGACTCTTGACTAGAAGGTCGTGGGTTCAATCCCAGGTGGGGGACATTGCTGCTGTACCCTTGAGCAAGGTACTTTACCTAGATTGCTCCAGTAACAATCCAACTGTATAAATGGGTAATTGTATGTAGAAAAATAATATAATTGTATGTAAAAATAATGTGATATCTTGTAACAATTGTAAGTCGTCCTGGATAAGGGTGTCTGCTAAGAAATACAGTGGCTCTCAAAAGTATTCACCCCCCTTGGACTTTTCCACATTTCATTGTGTTACAACATGGAATCAAAATGGATTTAATTGGGAGTTTTTGCCACTGATCAACACAAGAAAAGTCCATAATGTCAAAGTGAAAAATAAAATCTACAACTTGTTCTAAATTAATTACAAATATAAAACAGAAAATAATTGATTGCATAAGTATTCACCCCCTTTGCTATGACACACCTAAATAAGCTCTGGTGCAACCAATTGTCTTTAGAAGTCACATAATTAGTTGAATGGAGTCCACCTGTGTGCAATTAAGGTGTTTCACATGATTTCAGGTTAAATACACCTGTCTCTGGGAGGTCCCACAGTTGGTTAGTACATTTCCTAACAAAAACTACATCATGAAGGTGAAGGAACATTCAAAGCAAATCCGGAATAAGGTTCTTCAAAAGCACCAATCAGGGGTAGGATATAAGAACATTTCCAAGGCATTGAATATCCTCTCAGAGCACAGTAAAGTCCATTATTAAGAAATGGAGAGAATATGGCACAACTGTGAATCTGTCTAGAACAGGCCGTCCTCAAAAACGGAGTATCCGGGCGTATAGGGCACTAGTCAGGGAGGCCACCAAGAGGCCTATGGCAACTCTAAAGGAGTTACAGTGTTCCACGGCTGAGCTGGGAGACACTGTGCATATGGCAACAATAGCCCGGGTGCTTCACAAAACTGGCCTTTATGGGAGAGTGGCAAAAAGAAAGCCATTGTTGAAAAGAACTCACATCAAATCTCGGCTAGAGTTTCCCAGAAGGCATGTGGGAGACTCTGAGACCAAGTGGAAGAAGATTCTATGGCCTGATGAGACCAGAATAGAGCTTTTTGGCCACAACGCTAAGCGCTATGTTTGGCGCAAGCCTAACACCGTACATCATCCTGAGAACACCATCCCTACCGTGAAGCATGGTGGTGGCAGCATCATGCTATGGGGATGCTTCTCTGCGTCAGGGCCTGGAAAGCTCGTGAAGATAGAGGGCAAAATGGATGCGGCAAAGTACAGAGAAATCCTGAAGGAAAACCTGCTGAAGTCTGCAAGAGACCTGGGACTTGGAGAAGATTCATCTTCCAGCAGGACAATGACCCCAAACATACAGCCAAAGGC
>NW_026708916.1:157500-162500 GCF_902713425.1 Acipenser ruthenus
CCCCTCTCCCGGTGGGAAGGATGGGCCGCCTCTCTCAAAGTCGTCAGCCATCTGGAGGGGAGGAACCGCCGTGCCTGAACACCGGTGCAAGACCGGCCCGCAGGGGCCCTCCCTAGTTGGGCTGAAGAAGCCAAAGGGTGAGTGGAACTGGAGAGAGAGATGGTCCCGCGACCCGACTCGCCTCCTTGCCCTCGCCCTAGTCCACAGTAGGGCGGTCGGACAGGGTTTTAGAACAACAAAAAACAAAACCACACCGAGACTTGTCCAGGACTTTTTCTTGGAAAGTGTGAGCTCTGGTTCAAGTGCGGAGCCTCCCACAGCATGGACCCGACAGGAGGAGTCATCCCGGCCATCTTCCCCTGCCCAGCACAAAGCCTCCAAGCCTGGCTTCAACTGATCACTCACAAGCATTTTTCTGACACCTCCGTCCTGACTTAGAAATATTTTTTGTTCTAAAAACCCTGTCGACGGAAATCTCCGCGGGTCCCCCCGTTGTATCTCAGACATGGAGTCTTTATGGGCAACGGGGCCGAAGTCACACTGCCAAGGAGTCGCTGCCACCCCGCAGGACATTTCAATCTCGGCCGTTTACAGACTTCCATAAACTGCCCTGCTATGGTCATGGTCATGTCATGTTAAATATAGGCGACATGACTATGTCTTTTTCAACTCTTAGTTTCTGGCGGAGCCAAAAAAGTCCGGACTATGGTCATCTAATGTTAAAGATAGGATTTTTTTTTTTAAAGTGCTTGGCCAATGACCATGTCCACCAAAAGGCTCGCATTGAAGGTAGACACGACCATGTCCACAACGGGACTTAGTCTCTAGCAGCAAAAACATGGAGGTCACCAAGGACACAAACGGCACACTGCTGCTGAAAACAGAGCCTCCAAACCCCACGAGGGCAACAGGCTTCAAGTGCACTGAAAGTCAGCGACACAAATGGCACACTGTTGCCCAAAACAGAGCCTCCAAACCCCGTGAAGGCAAGAGACTTAAAGTGCATTAAAAATAAAAAAATGTAAGGGACCCACACTGCCTACTCAAGCCCAAAACAGAGCCTCCAGCCCGGCCTGATCTGGCGCCAGGCGCGGGAGGGCAGCATACTTCCATCAGCATGGAAGTCCAGGACTGTAAGGGGACCCACCGCCTCCCCAAGCCGAAAACAGAGCCTCCAGCCCGACCTGATCTGGCGCCAGGCACGGGAGGGCAACAGACAGACTTCCAGGGAAGTGGAAGCTGCCAGGGGTGAATGGGAACTCTGCCCGGGGTGCAGAGCCTCCCACATGGCTTGACTTATTATTTTTACTTAAATATTTTTTTGATCAAAAGACCATGCCCTTAGTAATATGCACTTACCCCCCCAGTGTATCTGTTATCTAATAGCATTATGAGAGCAAGTCACTACTTCATGCCGACCTCCTGGAACTGCCGCTCGGCCACCCAGACCCACTTTGTCCACTAAGGTTTTTTGTGGCTATGGTAATGTATTATTATTATGTGTTTATTTAGCAGACACCTTTATCCAAGTCGACTTACAGAGACTAGGGTGTGTGAACTTTGCATCAGCTGCAGAGTCACTTACAATTACATCTCACCCAAAAGACGGAGCACAAGGAGGTTAAGTGACTTGCTCAGGGTCACACAGTGAGTCAGTGGCTAAGGTGGGATTTGAACCGGGGACCTCCTGGTTACAAGCCCTTTTCTTTAACCACTGGACCACACAGCCTCCAATGTAGCACTATTCTGACTCTAGTCAATTCTATTCTAACTATGGTCATTTAGCTCAATGGTGACTCTGGTCATGTAGCTCAATGGTGACTCTGGTCATGTAGCTCAATGGTGACTCTGGTCATGTAGCTCAATGGTGACTCTGGTCATGTAGCTCAATTTTGACTATGGTCAGTGCAGCAGTGTGGAGTAGTGGTTAGGTCTCGGGACTCTTGACTAGAAGGTCGTGGGTTCAATCCCAGGTGGGGGACATTGCTGCTGTACCCTTGAGCAAGGTACTTTACCTAGATTGCTCCAGTAACAATCCAACTGTATAAATGGGTAATTGTATGTAGAAAAATAATATAATTGTATGTAAAAATAATGTGATATCTTGTAACAATTGTAAGTCGTCCTGGATGAGGGTGTCTGCTAAGAAATACAGTGGCTCTCAAAAGTATTCACCCCCCTTGGACTTTTCCACATTTCATTGTGTTACAACATGGAATCAAAATGGATTTAATTGGGAGTTTTTGCCACTGATCAACACAAGAAAAGTCCATAATGTCAAAGTGAAAAATAAAATCTACAACTTGTTCTAAATTAATTACAAATATAAAACAGAAAATAATTGATTGCATAAGTATTCACCCCCTTTGCTATGACACACCTAAATAAGCTCTGGTGCAACCAATTGTCTTTAGAAGTCACATAATTAGTTGAATGGAGTCCACCTGTGTGCAATTAAGGTGTTTCACATGATTTCAGGTTAAATACACCTGTCTCTGGGAGGTCCCACAGTTGGTTAGTACATTTCCTAACAAAAACTACATCATGAAGGTGAAGGAACATTCAAAGCAAATCCGGAATAAGGTTCTTCAAAAGCACCAATCAGGGGTAGGATATAAGAACATTTCCAAGGCATTGAATATCCTCTCAGAGCACAGTAAAGTCCATTATTAAGAAATGGAGAGAATATGGCACAACTGTGAATCTGTCTAGAACAGGCCGTCCTCAAAAACGGAGTATCCGGGCATATAGGGCACTAGTCAGGGAGGCCACCAAGAGGCCTATGGCAACTCTAAAGGAGTTACAGTGTTCCACGGCTGAGCTGGGAGACACTGTGCATATGGCAACAATAGCCCGGGTGCTTCACAAAACTGGCCTTTATGGGAGAGTGGCAAAAAGAAAGCCATTGTTGAAAAGAACTCGCATCAAATCTCGGCTAGAGTTTCCCAGAAGGCATGTGGGAGACTCTGAGACCAAGTGGAAGAAGATTCTATGGCCTGATGAGACCAGAATAGAGCTTTTTGGCCACAACGCTAAGCGCTATGTTTGGCGCAAGCCTAACACCGTACATCATCCTGAGAACACCATCCCTACCGTGAAGCATGGTGGTGGCAGCATCATGCTATGGGGATGCTTCTCTGCGTCAGGGCCTGGAAAGCTCGTGAAGATAGAGGGCAAAATGGATGCGGCAAAGTACAGAGAAATCCTGAAGGAAAACCTGCTGAAGTCTGCAAGAGACCTGGGACTTGGAGAAGATTCATCTTCCAGCAGGACAATGACCCCAAACATACAGCCAAAGGCACACTGGAGTGGCTTAAAAACAAAAAGGTCAATGTCCTGGAGTGGCCCAGTCAAAGCCCGGACCTCAATCCAATTGAGAATATGTGGAAAGAGTTGAAAATTGCTGTTCACCAAAGGTCCCCATCCAACTTGACGGAGCTTGAGCAATTTTGCAAAGAAGAATGGGCAAAAATAGCAGTGTCCAGATGTGCAAAGCTGGTAGAGACTTATCCAAATAGACTCATGGCTGTAATTGCTGCCAAAGGTGCCTCTACCAAATATTGACTCAAGGGGGTGAATACTTATGCAATCAATTATTTTCTGTTTTGTATTTGTAATTAATCTGTGGAGAAGATCTTCCCTGTTTTTCAACATTTACTTTTCAAAACGAACATTTGTCATTCAAAAGTCCAACAGCATAATGCAAGGAGAATGGCTAATTCATTAGGAACAGTCATGTTGAAGACAGTACCAGTTTCAAATGATTAAAAACTGGGAAACTGTTTGAGAAAAGAAATATATAAAATAGTTTATTTAAAAATATTTAATATATACACATTTTTTTAAGAAATACTGTTCCAATGGTCATTTCAAATGTGCTGCGAGTTTAAAATCGTCTGGAAATTAAACACTGATGCCTTTTTTAATTGTATTGTTTTTGAAAAAAGTTGAAAGGCTGGGAGAATCTTCTGTGGAGAAGATCTTCCCTCCCTTTCAACATTAATTCTCAAACTGAATGCAGTAGGGATTCAAGGAAATGCATGCACATGGATTAGGGAGTGGTTAACATGTAGAAAACAGAAAGTACTAAATAGAGGAGAAACCTCAAAATGTAGTGAGGTAGCCAGGGGTGTACCTCAGGGATCACTATTAGGTCCTCTGCTATTCCTAATCTACATTCATGATTTAGATTCTGGTATAGTAAGCAAGCTTGTTAAATTTGCAGACGACACAAAAATAGGAGTGGCGGCAAACACTGTTGTAGCAGCAAAGGTCATTCAAAATGATCTAGACAGCATTCAGAACTTGGCAGACACGTGGCAAATTACATTTTAATAGAGAGAAGTGTAACGTATTGCACACAGGCAATACAAATGGGCATTATAAATATCATATGGGAGATACTGAAATTGAAGAAGGGATCTATGAAAAAGACCTAGGAGTTTATGTTGACTCAGAAATGTCTTCATCGAGACAATGTGAGGAAGCAATAAAAAAGGCCAACAAGATGCTCGGATATATTGTGAGGTGTGTTGATTTTAAATCAAGGGAAGTAATGTTAAAACTTTACAATGCATTAGTAAGACCTCACCTAGAATACTGTGTTCAGTTCTGGTCACCTTGTTACAAAAAGGATATTGCTGCTCTAGAAAGAGTGCAAAGAAGATGGTTAATCTTCCCTCTGACATTCTCCATTGACAAATTGAGGGATGCGCACCAGGCCGCACACCCGCCGCTCCGGATTCGGGGATCTGAACCCGACTCTCTTTGGATCGGCCGGGGGGCGACGGAGGCAATCACCCCTCCCTTTCAGAACGGCATTCGCCTATCTCTTAGGACCGACTGACCCATGTTCAATCATTTTCTGTTTTGTATTTGTAATTAATTTAGAACAATTTGTAGATTTTATTTTTCACTTTGACATTATGGACTTTTTTTGTGTTGATCAGTGGCAAAAACTCCTAATGAAATCAATTTTGAATTCCATGTTGTAACACAAT